>NC_086228.1:30473180-30645680 GCF_036321145.2 Pelmatolapia mariae | reverse complement strand
ATGGCCAACAAGAGGAGATCAGACAACCTTTCTTCTCCACACAAACTTCTTAGTTTATTTTTAGCTTTGAAAAGGATCTTTCAACTGTCGCAGTTGTCACTGGTAGTGTTGCGTAGATCTGAATCATTTTGACAAAGGCAGGAAAGATCAGCTGGCCATTGTTTTCCCTCAGTATCAGAAATATTTCTCTGAGGTCTTTTGAACTAAAGCTGGAGTGGAAGACCTTTAATTCTGTTTTGAGCTGGTCCTCATCTTCTCCATAGAATTCACAGAGGATGTGGACAGCTTCAATGGCTTCTGGGTTTGGTGGGCCTACCCAGTTAGCATGCACAGTTAAGGGCTGGAAGGACTGAATGATTCTGGCCGTTGGGCTTCCAGTATTGTCCCCTTTGAACCTCCTGTTCAGTTCCCCAGTCATGATGTCCAGAAAGGTGAAATATACACCACTCCTGAAATATGCCTCCACTGACTCAAACTGAGCACCTACTTGAGACACTGTGGTGCTGTGTTGGAAACGCACTGGAACTTTCCGCTTTCTCTCCTGACCAGGCACCACGGTAGGTACTGGAATGTTGAAACTCTCTGCCTTCTCTGATGCACATCTAAATATCTCTCCAAATTTCTCCTCAGACCTCATGGTTTGCAATGTGTGAAGCACACCATCAATTACCTTGTAGGCAGTGGAATGGTCCAACCCTTCTTCCTGCAGAGAATCTGATGCCAAAGCAGTGACTTCGAATACTGGTGTGGTGATTTCCATGCAGAGAATGAACATAAAATTAATGGCATTTCTGTACATCTGAGCATCACCTTGGGCCAGGTTAGGTGGGTCACTGTCACTGATGTCATCAAGGAGCATCAAAATGGCTTTCAAATTTCTCTGAAGTGCCTTCAGTGCTTTTTCCCTGCAAGCCCATCGAGTATCTGACAGCTGCTGGAGCTCCATAACACGTTGTCCAGGAAAGAGAGACTCCTGAAATTTGACCAAGGCAGCATGACGCTTTGGGGAGCCTGAGCAAAAGGCATACAATTTCTCCACCAAGTTGAAAAATGTCACAAAATGCTTGCTGGACTTTGATGCCTCCACTAGTACCAAATTGAGGCAATGGGCTTTGCAGTGCACATAGAGGGCCTTCTCATTGTGTGCACGGATTCTAGCTTGGAGACCTTTATACATGCCACTCATGTTGGCTGCTCCATCATAGCCTTGACCATACATGTTCTTCATCTCTAGGCCATTCTTTTGCAGAAGCAAGAACACTGTATTCTCCAGCTCCTGGCCTGTAGTTGTATCAACATTGCACACTTCGATGAATCTCTCCTTTATTTGCATATGATGAAAATATCGCACAACAAATGACACTTGCTCTTTGTGTGAAACATCAGAGGTTTCATCAAGTAGAATGGAATACATTTCAGCCTCTTTTATTTCACGTTGTATCTCCTTCCTGATGTAAGTTCCTAGTGCTGCAATGATGTCATTTTGACTTCTGTTGGAAAGCAGTGACACCTGGGGCCTTGTCTTGGTGGCTTTAACTGTGGCAATTTTTTCCAAATGCATTTTCAGCACACTATCGTAGCGGGAAAATACATTGACTAATTCACGAAAATTGCCACGGTTATCACTGGACTCACTCTCATCATGACCTCGGAATGCTTGTCCCTGACGTGCAAGATACACTGTTAGGTCAATTAATCTTGTCAGGATTTCTTTGTTTGTCTGCCTCTCTCGCTCTCTAACTTCCACCCCTTTTACGTCTGAAACATCAAATGCAGACTGAAGGGCCTTTTTCTGGAAATTGATCCATCTAACCATGCTTGTCATGTGCATCTCTGCGCTGGAGTGTTGTTTGATTTTTTCAAGAGCAGTACTCCACTTTCTGATGCCATCAGTTGTCCAGGCTGTTCTGCTTTTATATTTTTCATCCGAGAGGAAAAGCCAACAACTAAAACAATGCATTGAATTAGCAGTGGGTGAGTATTCCAGCCACACATTAGCAGAAAACCACTGTTTCTGGAATGATCTCCCCTCAGTTTTTGGGTAAGGTATATCAGGCTGACATGGGCCCACATTGCAGCACATTGAAACGTATCTGTCATTGCGCTTTATTTTAAATGTATGGATGTGTGTTGGATCTGTTGGGTATTGTAAAGCTGCTAACTTTGACATTATGTGATCGATCTGTTCTTCCTCATTGTGGTCTTCAGAGAGCACTACATCAGTGTCTGTAGGCCTAACTGAACCTGTTGCTGCATTGGTCGCGGCTTCATCTGTTTCTATATCTCCCTCTTCTGCTATGCTGGTAGATGGCATAGAGCTGCTTCCCTGCTGTGACTGACTACAATGGAACAATAATAATAATAATAGTATTATTATTTATCATAATAATAAGCTTAAACAGATAGTTTTAATAATAACCCATACTGCAAGTCTTGTAACATAGAAATAACTTTCGTAGGTACAAAATAATAGTTAGCTCAATGCCTGCTGATTAAGTTCATTAAAAACTAAGTGTGAACAGCTTTTAAGATTTTTCAATAGAATTAACTGCAAGGAGCAGGTTACATTAAAACATTAAAATAGAACCTGACTCTGCCCTTGACTCTGACCTTTCATCTTCATTTTCCTTTGCTTCCATCCAGGAGAGCAGAGAACTGCTTCCCTGGGCTGCCTGTTGTAGATTCCTTTCTTTCTCCTTTCTCAGCCTCTCTTTCCTAGGCATTATGCTTGCTGAAATTAGTAAATAAATAGACCAAAATGTATGAGAACGAATAAGACTGACTGTGGTCATTACAAGAACAGGGCAGAATGGTCGTTTTCACAGGCAATTGGGAACTGCCTATTTTTCCTTTAGCAAATTAATGTGTTAATGTTGCCAATATGTTACACCAAAAAAAATTAACATGTCTAACCAGTGCTTCTCAAAACTTTTAACATGCACCACCCCCAACACCGTACCCTTCAAACTACCAATAACAACGTCACTGTTCTGTCACAATCAGGTCACAACACAGTGCGTAAATGTCTGCGAGCATCGCTGAGTCAGTAACAACCAGTTAGGCTAAAGACTGCATCTTTAGACAGTTGGACGGTGTTCTAACTTTCTCACAGGAGACACCTACTAAAGACAGTCAAAGACATTAATTTCAATCTTACCAAAGTAGGACAGTAGTTGACGTTAGTTATGGAAAGGCTAATCCACAAAAACGGAGAAACGTCCATAATTCTATTATTCATAATCATGTCAAGGTTTTAGGTTTTTCTGCAGTTCCATCTCTAAAAAGTGTGATGTCTTCCCGTCACTGACTTCAGTTTGAAAACTTTGTATTTATTCACAGATTTCCGTGAGATCATCCTAAAATTTGTAACGAAAAATGAGCTCAAAAGAGCCCTCTGCCTAACGGCATGTAGCCTATAGCAGAACGTGATATTTTCAATAGTGTATGCAAAAAGGTCGGAATTGATGGAGAGTGGGGTTGCCTAAATGGTTTAGGTTACATTTTAAATGTGTCGTTTTTTTGTTTATCCATATGGATGGATGGAGGGGGCAAGCTGGCAAAGTTTGTCATGTGCAGTTTCTGACAGGCTACTTCACAACAAAACAATTGCAGGTTGGTCTTAGAGGGCAAACAGAATAATTTCACTCGATTCATGGGTTACCTGACTGGTTGGGAAGGGAAAGAGCTGCCGTGTTGTCCGCCGTGGCTCCCAGTCGCTATAGTTAGCCTACTATGCCTACTCCAAGTAGTCCTATGTCATGCCGCTGCTACACGCCTCACAACAAATGAACTGCAAGCGTGTTCACGTGACACGGTGACAGTGAAAAAGCGACAGGGTTCGGGTGTCTTTGAAGAAGGGGCACAAATCAAGCCATAATTTTCACACCTTTTTAAATCGCGCAGCTTTAAAAAAAAAAAAAAAAATCACGTCTTTCAAAAGGGCACTTTTTTGGACTGAGGGCAAGAGGGCAAGTGCTTCAGCACCACCTCGTCTCTATCTGTGCACGCCAGTGCCTGTGAGGGCTGCAAGGCTGGAGAGCTAACTTGCAGAAAATGAAGCTCCAAATAATTGAAAACCTGCGTGTGTACTGGGACAAACACAACCGTGTGTGCTCATTATATTTTATGAATTGGCTTAGAGTACAACCGAACTAAGCAACTGAAACAACCTCACATATAAGACATAGAAGAACATAGAAGAACATAGAAGGAGTATTTTCTGAAGCACATTGTTCTTTGCACTGTCTCAGCATTTTTCTTTTCCCTGTTTGTATGGGGATTTCTCTAAATTCTACATTAATCATAATGATTATTTAAAAAAGAAAAGACTGTTTACATTTGGATTGCCTGTTGTTTCAGAGAATAGTGTTATCAAGATCTGACAATAGCAAAAGTGGCCAATAGGTGTCACTGTGGAGATGTGTTTCAGATTTTTTTGAAACATCAATACAATTCTGGCACAATTGTTTCGAGCATTTCAGTTCTCATCTCACATCTGGTAGTGATAGGCAAAGCGAGGCTTTATGAAACACTGAGATAAATAATCCTAACAGGAATTATTGAGGAAATACACTGGCAGAGAAACAGTACAATACAACATGAAACTGAGGAAAACGGAGGGCTTAAATACAAACAGGTGATTAGGGAGAGAGGATACGTCAGGGGAAACAAGAGACAGGTGAACAGAATTTAACTAATGAGACAAGGGGACGCAAAACTAAACAGGAAGTAACAAACGCAGAGGCAATGACACTAATAAACAAAGCTGACACAGAAGGGAAGACTAAGGAAATAACAAAACTCTATACAAACTAAAGTCTAAGTAAAATACTAACTGAAACCCATTTACTGAAACTAAAACCCCAGACTAAAGACAAAGTGAAGAATAATCAAACTAAGAACCCAAAACCCAAAGTGCTGGGTTCAAAAATCCGTCTCATGACATTGAAGCTTTGAAAGCAAAAGCATTTGTGTGGTTTATGATCTCTGAAGAACAAGTAGAGGTAGAAGCATCAGAATAACAAACTTTTATATTTCTTTTCTTCTTTATGGTAATTATTGAGAGTCAAAGAAAGAAAGATTAACAGAGTTTGATTAGGAAGGTGACATAAGTCGGTCTTACATGCTTACAAATAAAAATGCCTGCTTACATGAAAACACGCAAATCATAAGGACACAGATCCAGTCAGATTCTTCAATTAAGCCATCATAATACTCTTCAGGAGGCTGTCCTCACCCAGTACTCAAAGTGTAACACAGAAACTGCCAACTGTTGTTTTCTGTTTTTATTTACTGTAAAGTTGAATTTGTTCACTGCTTTATTGAACATCTGTGAGGTTGCCCTCATTTTGTTCCGAGCTCCATTTTTGTCTCTCCAGTCAATTTGATTCATTGCAACTGGCCCACTTCTCTGCGCATGTAAGCGCATGCACACACACACACACAAACACACACACACATGCATACACGTGCATGCACACACACACACACACACACACACACACACACATACTGATAACCTAAGCATTTCGGTGTCAAATCGTCGCAGTTCATGGCTGTCTCTATACCCACATATGTGCAAACATGCTTGTTTCCCCACCCAAACGGAGAGGAGGGGTCATCGCCTTCATATTGTTTTAAATGATATATTAAAGTGTAAATCTTGCTTTTATGCTAAATTCCATCTAGCTGTGTTGTTCCTAAGTCTCCAAACAAATTCCTTTTTAAATTTTCACCTGAGTGTGATGTGCAGTGAAACTGACATGAAGTCACAGATGGGTTACTTAGAGATTCACTAGGGACTAGCTAATTTCCCATTTAAAGCAAATACTTATTAAACATGTAAATGTCATCGCCTTAGTGAATCATAACGACATGGACCAGGGGGAAACCCAGAGAAGATTGGAATATTAAGGCTCAATTAAGGCCCTGAAAATAGTAACTGAATGCAGTAAATGCATGAAGTATGTTGTAAGACAGTCGGCACTGCCTGTTTACAAACAGTAGAATCCACTAACTGGTGCCTGGTTACAGGACCACTAACATTTTCTTTTCCCTTCTCACTCACTGACTGAGAGTAGTGACGTGAGGAGCGATCCTGAAATATCGATGCTTCCAATACCATCATTTTCAGTTCAGTTCAGTTCATTTTTATTTCAAACATTTCAAACATGTGCCCTCACAATCATTACAAAATATCATTTCATTATTTGTTTGAAAAGGAGTAGGCAGAAGTATTTACTTATTTGTCCCTACCCCCTCAAGTTTTACCTCTCATTCATTTAATTTTCTTTTAGTCTTAAATTAAACAAACAACATATGAAACAAAAGTAAAGCAAAACAAAACAAAACGTACATAAATCAAAAACAAGAAATAAGCAAGCCCCACCACAGTATAGTTTCTTTCATATGAAAAATACTGAATGTGTATATTTGCAGATTCACAAGTTATGGAAAAACAAACAAACCAAAAAAACAAAAACAAAAAAAGAACCACAACACCATTACCAGCAACATTACCGTCCTGGGTTAACCCTGTTTTCTTCATTCTTATACTTATTTAAAATTAGGTTTTTATATTTTATTTTAAACTGGTTTATGTTTTTACTTTCTTTTATTTCTTCTGTTAGACTGTTCCATAATTTAACTCCTGCAATTGAGATAGACATAGTTCTTAAAGTTGTTCTAGCACTTTGTATTTTTAAATTCCATTTCCCTCTTAAGTTATACCCACCTTCTCTTTCTATGAACAATTTACAGATTTCTTTTGGAAGCAATTTATTTCTTACTTTATACATTATTTGCGCTGTTTTAAGCTTCACCAAGTCTTGGAATTTAATAGCTTTCATTTTGACAAAGAGTGCATTTGTATGGTCCCTGTACCCCACATTATTTATTAATCTAATGGCCCTTTTCTGTATTATAGTTATTGTTTGTGTGTTACTTTTGTATGTGTTTCCCCAGACCTCTACACAGTAGGGTTAGGGTTAACCCTAACCCAACATTTCATGTTGTAGGATCAATTCCCATATGAAAATATCAATATCTAATTTGATTACATCTGTTTTTAATCATAAATATGACATGCAGACAAAAGTAAACTTTGCAATTAGCCCAATAGTAGGCACTACCCTGTCAATAGGAACTACAGTCACCTTCCGCCTCTCATTCCTGTGCGTGCTACGCCTCTGTGTGTTTTGTGGTCTAATGTTTTGTCCCTTGGGTTTCTCATTGGCTCACACTCTTGCAATCTTCACTTTGTTCACAAATCATAACTGTATTTGTGTTCAAAGTGGGAGTCGACTCTCACTTGATGGGAGTTGTTCTTTTGATTCATGACAGATCACCATTTCATTGGCAACCTGTAACGTCATGATCTATAGCAGGGGTCGGCAACCCTTCTGATGATGAGTGCCGTCTAAAATTTCCTCAGAAGTCAATGTGCCATATGATTGTATAAGCAATAAATTTAATAACGCTCTATATGAACAGTTACACACTATATAGAACAACTTTATAGAATTATATTTGTTTGCAGATGTTGGCAGCTATCAGCGAATAGTTATCAGCTATTTTGAAACAAAAAAAAGACACTTTTTATCCACAACAGTAAATGAACTGTACAACAGAAAATGCAAATGCTATTTATGGCCTCATCACAACAATGAAAACAAACGCTGTTGTGACAGTGATGTACAGTCTTGTTGGTATATGTATGATTTCTAAACATGTTACATCAGATAAAAACTTTGGTTGTAAGATTCTGATAATTATTTATTAAAAGCGAGACATTTTAAATGAGAATAAGAAAGAAAAGTATTTCTTTGTGCCCCCCTCTCCCTGTTAATGCCCTACCTGCCCCCCTGGCAACACTTTGCTAGACCCGCCCCTGCACAGTTACCAGCTGTCAGCTACTTAGAAAAGGATCCTGGTGTTATTTGTCTCTCAGAAACAGTTCATAACTTCAACTCATTCATGTCACCTAAAAGGTAAACCTGTTTCTCCATCACCTGTTCAGCTCTGATGATTCAGTAAGGACATCTCCTGGTTTCATCTTCATGTTTCCCTCTCACCACATATCCAAACCGACATCATGACCAGCAGCTTTACAGCTGTGGCTCCAGCAAACATCAGCTGATACTAGAAATTAATATTAAATAAATTCTAACAACAGCTGATCAAGGTTAAACGTGCTGCTGTTGTTTAGCGCGACATCCGCTGGTTTCCTCTTTCTGGCGCAAAGTGGGCGATAAACAAACAAGAGAGAAAAGCCGATCAGCTGATCATTGATCAGTTTCATGATTGAAGTAGAAACAGAAGAGGGAGGGGGAGAGAATGAGAGAAGAAGAGGCAGCTGTGCAGCAAAGACAGAATAACTCCAGCTTTGTCTGTTTTTCATTCTAGCTAAAGTCCGGGACAAACTGTGTTCCTTCTCACTTCAATACGAAACGCGTAATATTTTCTCTGAATACGAGACAATTCCGTTTTTTATGGGACGGTTGGCAACTCTACTAACTAACCTTATGAATACAATAAAGTTCACTATCAGTAACATCATAGCACCCACCCAGCTGTATAGAAACTCCGTCATGCTAGCTAGTACGCAGTACGAGTAACTGACTGTAAAAAGTCAGCACAACGAAAATAAACTCCACCTAAACCTGGTTTATATCTGACCCAGATAGACTGCAGGTCATAACTTGATGGCCAATCCAGCTATGGTCGTGCCATCAGTTAACCCAGTTGGCACGCGTGCCCAGGGTTGCCGACTTGACTCATTTTAGTACTGCATTAGTGACTTTCCATATGGCATAACATGGATGATCTCTTTTATTTGGGCGTGGTGGCAGCTTTCACACGTGCCACAGAATTTAAAGTCTCCAAACAGTGATTGTTAAACACTGTATGGCCACATCAGCATCATTGCAGCCCCTGATCAAATTTGGCTCCAACAAATCAGAAAACTTCCTGCAACATCCTGATTTATGATCTGCTAGTGGATCATGAGATTAAATGGTGGCCTGTCCAGAGGAAAACCAAGGTTAAAAATAACAAATGGTCGCTCACTTGTACATCCTTAACACAGAGATGAGTTATGTCTAAGCTAAGAGAAGGTCCAAGGTGTGGCCTTTACAGCGAGTGGGTCCAGAGACGTGCTGAATAAAATAAAAGGGTCTGTAATGGATAAAAAGTCAGAGGCCATGCTACGCAAGATCATCCACATGCAGGTTGAAATCCCTGATCATTAAGACTTTCTCCAGTTTAATAATGGAAGATAAAAAGTCTGTAAAATCCTGAATAAAAACACCAGAAGGGCTGTAAATTAAAACACAGTAAAATATATTTGATGGACCAACCTTATGAAATTGTGACTCAAGGAGGGGAAAGTCTCAGAGTCCATAGCTCTGCAGGAGAAACTTTCCCGGCAAGTCCACCACTTCCACGGTCCAAACGGGGAGTTCCGATGAACAGCGACCGGGCAGAGTTCATTGAGGTGGATAAATTCCTTCTCCCTCTGGACTTTATGTTTCTCTGCCAATCCTGGCAAACTCATTTAGTACAAATGACTTTTTGGCTCTGGAGCGAGCCTTGAGGAGAGCGATCTGAAGCGGAGGTGACAGGCCGACTTCATCAACAGCTGATTGACGGGGAACTGGCAGCAAGCACCTGTAATGGGGACATAGTCCATACATCGTCCATACTTTGATACTCAACAAAGAATGTGAACTGTAGATCCGAGTAGCAAATAGACCATCATGATATATCAGAGCTGAGGTGACGAGATAAAAACATTATACAGGACCAGAACACACGGAGCAGCAACAGCAGCAGCCAAGCAGAGCACAGGTGCTGTGTTTGGCTTGGTGTTCGAGTTTTGTGTGAGGGAGCTTCTGTGAGCTGTCGACTCCATCCTACTTGCTTCTGATACTGGTGGCCCTCAAACCTTGTTTCCTGTGAATCATTGATATAGGTAATATTATTGAGTGATGTTTGTTTTATGTCAACACTTGTTAGTGGATGAAGTTGTTTTGTGTGTTTGTGTGTTTCTTGTTGCTTGCTGATTCCTGTTTTCATTTCTTTATAATTCTAATACACAATAGGTTTAATTTGTCATGACAATATTACAGAGTCTTTGATTTTTGTGTTTACTTTCAGGTTATTCCAGAGATAAGTTTAGTTTTTCTATCCTGTTGATTTCTGCCACGAGTTTTATTTCACCTCAAGGTGCCCTTATATTGTTAGCTAGACCCTACAGTGATAATAATTACTATTACTACTAATATAATAATGATTTCCGAATGTTTGTATGTTTGACACACTTAAATGTTTCAGATTATCAAACAAATGTATTTAACATAATTGAACTGTGGTGTATCGCATCTTTGGAAAGCTGAGTTCAGTTTCTCTAGCCAGTCTGGAAAAGGTTATAAAGCCATTTCCATAGTGAGAGCCATTATCCACAAATGGCAAAAACATGAACAGTGGTGAACCTTCCCAGGAGTGGCCGGAGCCCCAAGAGTGGAGCAATGACTCATCCAAGAGCTCATGAAAGACCCCAGAAAAACAGCCAAAGAACTATGGGGCTTACTTGCCTCAGTTAAGGCAAGTGAGTAAGAATGTTGGAACACTGAGCTACTGCTTGCTTCGCCGTCAATCTGGATGCCAGGCATAGAAGATTCCACAGGTCTCTCATCTTATTCATTGTGTGTTGGGGTTACTTGCATAGTAGCATTTCGTAGTAGCCCACTTCTCATCAGGGCGTCCTGGTTCCTCAACACCTGACACGGACCTTGTTAATCTGGGCCACGTGAGAGCCAGTATGGCTTCAGTTTTCTGGCTCTTGCTCATATCCGAGGTAGGCTTGGTTAGCAAGCGGGGTCTAGCCTAGGGACCCATACTGGATACAGACAGACTGGTCAGGATAGACCCACAAGATATATAATAATAATAATAATAATAATAATAATAATAATAATAATTTTTATTTAAAAGCACCTTTCAGCATACCCAAGGACACTTAACAATAGAGTAAAACACACAATAGAACAATGACAAAATGAAGAACAATAGAAACAAAAGCACAAGATAAAATGAACAAACAGTGAATATGCAGATTTGAACAGATGGGTTTTGAGTTGAGATTTAAACTGGGGGAGAGAACCAGTGTTTCTTATATCTGGGGGTAGAGAGTCCCACAGCCTGGGAGCAGAGCAGCTGACAGCTCTGCTTCCCATGGTGCTGAGGCGGAAAGAAGGCACAGAGAGCTGGATAGAAGAAGATCGAAGTGAGCGGGCAGAAGAGTTAGTGCTTAACAGGTCAGACAGGTAAGCAGGAGCAAGGTTATGAAGGGTCTTGAAGGTGAGCAGAAGAAGTTTGTATATTATCCAGAATTTCACAGGGAGCCAGTGAAGTTCCTGAAGGACAGGGGTGATGTGCTGGTAGGAGGGGCTCTGGTGATAATGTGAGCAGCAGAGTTTTGAACCATTTGAAGCTTATGGAGGGATTTTCAAGAGAGAATTACCATCATCTATCTATCTATCTATCTATCTATCTATCTATCTATCTATCTATCTATCTATCTATCTATCTATCTATCTATCTATCTATCTATCTATCTATCTATCTATTTGTGTGTAAAAAACAAAAAGCACCTCCATGTATCACAGACTCAAGGTATGTAAATGGCCTGTATTTGTATAGCGCTTTACTAGTCCCTATGGACCCCAAAGCGCTTTACACTACATTCAGTCATCCACCCATTCACACACTGGTGATAGCAAGCTACATTGTAGCCACAGCTGTCCTGGGGTGCACTGACAGAGACGAGGGCCATCGGGTCCTCTGACCACAACCAGTAGGTGAAGAGTCTTGCCCAAGGACACAACGACCGAGACTGTCCGGGCCGGGGCTCGAACCGGAAACCTTCCGATTACAAGACGAACTGTCAACTCTTGAGCCACGATCACCCCATGATGTAGAGCAGACCTAGAATTTCTGCTTTTTCAATTTACATTTCTGTTGGGGGGGGGGGGGGGTCAGAGGTCAGAGACATTTCCTTGAGGGCTTCTATCAGCCACTTACTTTAAAGCATCATCTTGTGTACCTATCTAGTGTGTTGCATTTGCTTAATGCTAATTTGGCTGGTGGCGACTTTGCTGATTGCGAGCTTTCTTAGGTAGCAATTAATGACCCAAAGAATAAATGATTGGATAGATAATTTGGGCCAGTTGGGGGCCATCAAAACTAAGAGACAGCAGCAGTTAAAGGGATTAAGGAAGGGATTGAGAAGGAGGTATTCATTTATATAAAGAGAGAAATATAAAGTCATATCCAGTTAAACACGGAGAAATAAAACACTTGTTTTGTCTTTTATGGGAGTGGGAAACAATAGCTCCAGCGAGAGGTGTTTCAGGATTGAGATTTATAAATGAATAGATTAACGTTTGTGTTGTTTTCAATATTTCTTTCGAGAGGCAGCGGATGATTTACAGGTTGACTCCATTTCTGTGCCTGGAGACCCATGTACAGGTATAGAAATGGAGACTACAATGCTACAAGCCTGACTTCTTATCACTGATTATAATTGTTAATGGACAAGAGTTTAGACAGCTGTTCCGGATTTACACTGTATCATCCGAAAAGAGGCTACCTAAAATTCAGAGTGAAGAACTAAGTTAATTCTTATTCTTGACATGGTAAATGAAAGGCAAAGTAGCAGCCAGGAATTGATCATTTAAATGTACATGATTAAATGATCATCAACAAGTGTGACCCCCACGTGTGTGACCATGCAGAAATTTTGTTGGTCTGCAGTAATTCACCCCATGGTCAGATAGTGCAATGCTCAAAGAACCTGTAAAAAAAGCAAAAGCAAAAACCCCGAGAGCTACATTTCAGACTCTACAGGCCTTTTAACGTCTAAAAGGTTACAGTTTATGATACTGCTAGTAGAAAAAGACTGAATAAATATGGCTTGTGTAGGACATGGCAGCAGAGCTTAAGTCAGCAAAGCTGCAGCTGAACATACTTTTGGAACGATGTCCTTTAGACTGACAAGACCAGCATGGACATTTTTGGCCATAATGCAAATAACTGTGTTTGGGGCCTTGCCATAGAATTTGTGTTGTACCTTGCCAAGGTGCGGTGGAAAAAGGATGGCTGAGTGTGAGAGGAACTAACCTGAAAGATAATAATGGCAAAGCTTGAAACCTGGGTCCTCAATAGCCGGTTACCAAAACTACGTGAAGTACCCTCTGAGGACCTACTAGATGATGTGAATGCAGCACTGAGGACAGTACCTACTGGGACCATTACCGAGACTAACCAACTGATCTACTCTGCTTGGTTACAACTTCAACAGCCACAAGGAGCAGTACCCTTAATGGAGAAGAAGACTGGAGGCCAAGATAGCACAGAGGCAGGTTAGCCAACTATCAGAGCTGCAGAAAGGTGCAGTGAGAGATGCAGGAGAATAAACCAGCTGTTCTCCACAGGACTAGCCAAGGTGTACTCTCAGTGGCAGGGGAACAATATGAGAACAGCACCACCAAGGCTGGAGACAGAACAATACTGGAAGAGCATGAGGAAGAAGGACCCAACCCACGACGGCAATTCTCAGTTGCTAGTAGATCTAAGAGCAGATCACAGCAACCTCCCTGAGCAGGGTCCAGTACCCATTACAGTGGAAGATATCCAAGAAAGGATCTCCAGTATCAAGAGTTGGACAGCACCAGGCCCTGTCATGGTTCACTGCACTTCATGAGTGTCTGGCAGCACAAATGAAACGTCTACTAGTCGATGAGAGACACCCAAACTGGCTAACTGAAGGTCAGACAGTCCTGATCCCCAAGGACCCCCAGAAAGGACTGTTCCCATCCAACTACCGGCCAATAATGTGCCTCAGTACCACATGGAAGCTCCTGTCAGGCATCATAGCGGCTAACATGAGCAGGCACATGGGTCAATACATGAGTGGGGCACAGAAAGGAATTGGCAAGAATACCAGAGGCGCAAAACACCAGCTACTGGAAGACAGACCACACCAACCTGTGCACTGCCTGGATTGATCACAAGAAGGCCTATGACTCAGTGCCCCACACCTGAATCCTGGAATGCCTAGAACTGTACAAGATCAACAGGACCCTAAGAGCCTTCATCAGGAACTCAATGGGAATGTGGCGTACAACACTAGAGGCCAACTTCAAGCCCATAGCACAAGTCACCATCAAGTACGGGATCTACCAAGGAGATGCTCTGTCCCCACTGCTGTTCTGCATAGGCCTGAACCCCCTCAGTGAGATCATTAACAAGACTGGCTACGGATACCAACTACGGAGTGGAGCAGTTGTCAGCCACCTCCTGTACATGGATGAAATCAAGCTGTATGCCAAGAGTGAACGAGACAGCGATTCACTGATCCACACCACCAGGCTATACAGCAATGACATCTGAATTTTTTTCAATCTAGAGAAGGACAGGCCTCTGCACGTCATGTACCACCGGCAGATAGAGGAGGTGGCTGACATCCAGAAGTCCTACCAGTGGCTGGACAAAGCTGGACTGAAAGACAGCACAGAGGCACTAATCATGGCAGCACAGGAACAAGCTCTGAGCACAAGATCCATAGAGGCTGGGGTCTATCACACCAGGCAAGACCCCAGGTGCAGGCTGTGTAAAGATGCCCCTGAGACAATCCAGCACATAGCAGCAGGGTGCAAAATGCTAGCAGGCAAGGCATACATGGAACGCCATAACCAAGGGGCCGGCATAGTGTACAGGAACATCTGTGCCGAGTATAACCTGGAAGTCCCGAGGTCAAAATAAAATCAAAAGAAAATGACCGAGCTAAGATCCTGTGGGACTTCCAGATGCAGACAGACAAAATGGTGGTGGCTAACCAACAAGACATAGCGGTGGTAGACAAACAGAAGAAGACGGCCGTAGTGATCGATGCAGTGATCCTGAATGACAGCAACATCAGGAAGAAGGAACACGAGAAGCTGGAGAAATACCAAGGGCTCAGAGAAGAGCTGGAGAGGATGTGGAGGGTGAAGGTAACAGTGGTCCCAGTGGTAATTGGAGTACTAGGTGCAGTGACTCCCAAGCTAGGCGAGTGGCTCCAGCAGATCCCAGGAACAACATCAGAGATCTCTGTCCAGAAGAGTGCAGTCCTAGGAACAGCTAAGATACTGCGCAGGACCCTCAAGCTCCCAGGCCTCTGGTGGAGGACCTGAGATTGAAGGATAAAGATGCAGGGGCGAGCGGGGAATCTTCGATTTTCTCCCAAAATTACAGCTCACCTTATGCAAACCCTAAATTTACATCTATGGCTGACTTATGTCTTCACAACTGGTAAAATGGATAATATTAAGTTAACTTATGTTAAATAGATAGCTGATGCAAGGTTTAGACAAAATTGTAGCAAAGCCAGTGTCAGGATAATGTGCCATCAGTGTAGTAATCCCACAGAAGTGACATACAGAACAGGCAGAAAAGGTGTTAACTTTTGGGTGTGATGTGTCAGTTGTTACCTTTGAAAATCATTGGGTACTGTGGTGGCAGAGATTAAATCTCACCAGTAGGTGGTGACTTTGTTTTTTTTAATTCATACTTTGTACTTTGGCACACACCCACTGTACCCTTCAACCTTCAACCATGACTGCATGTCAGTCAAAGCTCCATTTTGCTTAGGCAGGCTAGGAACTGAGAGATGTGGCCCAGAAGGATCTGTTTCTATAATAAGAGCTGTTCCAATTCTCCAAATACTAATGAAAAGAGCTTTAATGCTTCCTTTCCTTTGGAGGTGTTTGTTCAGTGACTTCCTGACTCAAACTGCTTTATATCATGGACAACCCATCTCACCCATTCCACTCCATACTTCTGAGACAGCAGAGGTCCTTCTCCCACTGACAGATTCAACCTCAGCTCTAAAAAAAGAAAGATTCAAGAAATCATTCAGACCATTATCTATAAAGCTGTATATTTACTCTTCATCCTGTGACAGATGAACAGGCATGAAATCCCAGACATATATTGTATTATACCTTAATGCAGCTGTGTGTTTTTTTAGACTTAGTCTACATATTATTTAATAATGCATGCAGGCATGCGAAGTAAAATGATCGAGGGACGCTCAGGTTCTCTCTGAAAACAGTTAAACAGATAAATGACAGGAGGCTGAAGGAGAATCAGTATGGCTTTGAAATAATAAAGAACTCTTCTGATAAAAAACACTGAGCACTCTGCAAAGGGTCCTGAGGATCAGGCTCATTACAAACTACAACCTGAAATCTGTGTGGAACAGCTGACTTGTATGATGTGCAGAAGAACACAAAACATTATTTATCAGATCAGCTTTTTAGCTTTAACAGCACATTGAGACATTCAGCCATTCATCTAGTACTATAACGCTTATTTGTTACAGATTCAGAAGGGAAGTCACTCAGGTGACTCATATAAATTTGCATACATGTACACATGCCGTAAGGCCAGCCACAAAAATACTGCTGAGAACTGTCAGTCACACAACAGATAATGAGCCTTTTTAGTCAATCGAGGAGCCTTTTAACCTCAAAAGAAGGTTTTGTGCTGTTGCAAACGTTAGTTATCTGGCCCTAAATGTTCCTTCTTTAAAATTCCAACCTTTTGTAATGAAGGGATATTTTTCACAGGGTGTTCTCATTTCTATGACCTCCATAAAACAAAGGGGTTAGACTGCAAAACACGCATCTTAATTTGACACAACGTTTTCCATCTTCTGTGGTTTCAACACGGTAGACATTCAGCGTCACATTGTTAAGGAGAAACTAGTTTAAGGCTTGTCCAATTCTCAGCACACGGCTCTTTTCTTATTATATAAAGCACACATCCAGAATTTTTACATGTGGGTGTGGAATGGTATATACTGGAACAGATTTACGTAGCACGTATCAGGGCTTAGTGACTACTCAATAAACAAATTCCTTTGTGTTAACGTGTCAACCGTAGCGATGATGATGGGTGTTTGCTTTGGACAGATCCACCTAAGTGTTTTCCAACTGCTTCCAGCCTATAATGAGGTTGTATAACCAGCTCGGTGCAGTGTGATATAGTGGCTAGCATTGGCACGTCACAGCCAGAGTGCTCTGGGCCTTTTCTGTGTAGCATCTTCAGAATCTTACTTGCCTGATGGGGATTTCCCCGGCTCCTCTCACAATACAAAGACTACATTTAGGGTTAACTGGTGAGTCTAAATGGAGCCCAGATGTGAATGTGGGGAGGAGCAGGAGCCTCCCCCTGCACACTACCCTGAATTGGATAAACAGGTAAGAAAATGGGCAATAACCAGATATGACTGTAGCTCTAACAACAAAATGGAACAAATGTCAGGGGTATAAATGTTCTGTGGATATAAGTTGCCTTGATATTGAACTTTTATAGACTAGTAAGGAAGGTTACAAACAGGATGCCATCTGTTCCTCAGCCACAGGGAGACGCAGCATCCACCTTTCCTGTGGATTAGTCCTCTTTCAAGATTTACACACTGTGCTGTTAACCGTAATGGGCTGCAATTATGTGTGATTTTGCTTAAATCTCCTTGAATTGGATATCCAAAAGCAATAACCTCATTTTGCTAAAAATACTGTATGTAGTGCATATGCAGATAGTCAGATCATCCCTGAGCAATATGCACAGAATCTTTATAGCTATAACAAAGTGTGAATTGAAAATACAGCCCTCAAACAGAGCTTGTGACAACACGCGCACGGCCTCTTTGGATAATTGCTATCATTTGAATATTAATGTGCTTCACTTGTCTGCAGTAGTGGGCCACGCTAGTGTCTTTGCATGCAGATGGCATCAGACTGAAAATAAAGATCAAAGACCAGAGAAATCCCATTTGTTACACTCCCTGTGTAATGCCAAGGCTTTAGGAGAATCTGCCTGCTCGATTTCTAGGCTCATAAAAAGAGCTGAATTTGAAATGCGGCTGGCACAGATGGCAGGAGCTGATATGTAGCCAGTGAGATTGAGAACACACTCCATAGCTGCTGCTGTCACTACTGCTGGCCTGACTCCACTTTGTGCTCTTGGGTTTCTCTGGTTGTGTCAGAGATGCTACTTTTAGCTGGTGACCCCACATTAATGGCTACAATAAAATTAGAACAATAATAAAGATAATTTCACTCACATGGCTTCATAGAAGAGTACAAGACATTTTTGTATCCAGCTAAAATTGTGCTGTGACGACACCTCCACTGCCATCAAAATGACCTGAATCAGCAGAGTTCAAGCATCCTAGAGTGCTTGATGAAGTGATGAGAATCCACGTGTGCCCAGAACAAAGAGCAAAGACCAACAAGCTGAGAACACCAGCGTGCTGTGTGCGAACAGAATGCAAGAAAACCTTAACCAGTGCCCCCATTACAGATCCAGTATAAGTCTCTTTGACACAGGCACCCAGAGGGGGGGCACCGCAGAAGCCAAGGGATAACAAACAGAACCAAAGCCTAAGAGTGACACCAGCCAGCACGACAAGGGCGCTGCAGCAACACCTGCAACTGCACACAATGACCACTCCCACAAGGCGTCCACACCAACCCAGACAGCTGGGCACAGGCACACGGCAGCAGACCTATAGGATGGACCGCAGGACTGCACCACACAAGCCAGCACAATGCACAATGCAGTTTAGTGAGTTGCATTAAAATTAAAGGCAGGGGACAGCACAGTGGTGGGAAGTAATGAAGTACAAATACTTTATTATTGTACTTATGTAGAATGATATCTGGGGTCCGTTCTTCGTACCTCGCTAAGTAAGTTAGCTGGATTTGATTGTTGACGATTTCGCGTGATCTTGGATCGTTCGGTTCTCCGAAGCTCATCCGGGACTTGCTGTCATAGCAACAGATCCGTAAGCGTAAACCTGCTTGGGAGCAGGCTTACTTTATGTAAACAGGATTAGATCGCGGCCACTCAGGTATGTCCGCTTCATTTATACGAAAGCAACAGTGATATTTCCCCACTGTTTTTCCATAAATAAATATTATCAATGTAACTAAAGATAATGCAGTATTTGATTCTTTTATTGATGTCATACAGATACATACAGGTCATTTCCTAAAAAAAGGGAAATGTACTATTAATCATTCTATTTCATGTATTTGATTATTTCAGATGTAATTCATATTTTAGAGTAGTAATAGTAAATTACTTTGTGTAATCAAGATGAGAGACCACGGCTATAAAAGCGAAGGTGGATTTGGGAAGTCTGTCGCAGCCATGTCCTGTCCGTTTGTATGCGAGCAACCCATTGCGGAAGGTGCAAGATTGATAAGGAGAGTTTTCAGAATTCAGCGGATATTGCGGGATAGACAGGATCCTTTAGCTCAGCGCAACAGTGTGCTCATAGAGAGATATCGATTTTCCCGTGAGGGTATTATTTACTTAACCAACTTGTTGGATCCCTATGTTAAAAGTTCCACTCACCGTAGTCGGGCATTAACAACTGCAAAAACTGTGTGCCTTGCCTTGCGTTTCTTTGCGAGTGGCACGTTTCTGTACGCTGTTGGAGACGCAGAGAACATTGGCAAAAGTGCTGTCTGCCGTTCCATTCGCAAAGTATACCTGGTACTCAAGCATTTCCTGGGTGTGTTTGTGGTTTTTCCAATCCACAGGTTGTCAAACAGGGCTTTTTTTCTATTGCAGGTACATTAAATTCGATAATGAATGTGATGCAATCGTGACCTATGTCTGTAACTATAGCTCGATTGTCCGCAGGCTTCCCTAATGTGATTGGTGCCATAGACTGCACACACATTGCGATCAAGGCCCCCCCAGGCCCCAATGAAGGGGATTTTGTCAATCGAAAGGGTTAGGGTTAGTATAAATGTGCAGGTGAGTAATACTAATATTTTAGATGGTAATATATAATGAAAAGGTGTTCACATATAATGAAATCTCTTAGATGGTGTGTGACTCTATGTGCCATATCACAAATGTGGAAGCTAAATGGCCCGGATCAGTGCATGACTCAAGAATTTTCAGAGAGTCAGGGTTATGCACATTATTTGAGCGTGGTAAGAAAAAGAGACTTATTTTGATATGTCATACTCATTTTGGGCCTAACATAACAGCATTTCTCCATTACACAGGGGCCTACGATGGGATTCTCCTTGGAGACAGGGGTTATGCATGCAGGCAGTACTTCATGACACCGTTCCCTGACCCCAACCCTGGGCCACGAACCCGCTACAATGCAGCTCTAGCCAGGACAAGGGCATGCATTGAAATGACCTTTGGGCAAATAAAGGGAAGATTTCAGTGTCTGAAAAGTCTGAGGGTTGCAGCTGACAGGGCATGTGACATTATTGTTGCATGTGCCGTACTGCACAACATTGCCACCATCAGAAAGGAGAGGACTCCTGTGGTGGAGGTGCAGCCTGATGATGACCTCCAGCCAGTGCACTTGGACCAACCTAGTGGCAGAGCTGCACGGGACAGAATTGTGCAACACAATTTCGAATATTAAAAACATGACAAAACATATTTTGCATTGAAATTTATTTGAGCATCTTTTTCTGTCTCATCAAAAAAAAGCCAGTCATCATTTGCCAGGAAAAAAATCATATATACTGTATCACGCAAGGTCATCAATAGTGCTCTGTATGAAAGTGTATTTTTACTTACTCTGAAGTTCCTTTTGAAGCAACTCGATTTCTAGTTGAACTTTTTGCCTCATTAGAGCTTGAAGTTCGATTTCACCTAGAAGCTTTTGTTTCTTTAGCTCAGTATACTCCATTTTTTGCTGGAGACTTCTCTTATAGAGCAAACGAATGTCACCCTGTTTCAATTGTAGAGACAACATTTAACGGTCAATACATGTCATATAGGAAGTAAAATTAATTACAAGACTGCCCACCTCTGTATCAGGCCTCTCTGCAATCCTCTGCCTGCAAATCATACTGCAGTCAGAAACACATAGAAGTACACAAGTAGATACAAATTCAGGCCAAATTATGCATGCACTTACAGGGACTTCCTCCAAACCACAGTCATCTGACAGGGTTGCTTCACTGTCCTGTGCAATGGAAACAAAATGGTGTTACAAAGGGATGTGGTACAGCCTATTGGTCTAAATAATTAAAAAAAAGATTATATATATATCTCCCAACTTACTGTGCATGCTTCACTCACCCCTTGCATGGGAACAGGTAGAAGTGATGGAGTGTTATGTAAAACTACACACAAAAAAACCCCCAATGTCAATAAATGTCACAGTACAAAAAGCATTTTAATTAAGGCAACAACCAAATATTTTACATTGTACAAATAGAATTATGAGCTCATTTACCAGTTATGAAGGTGCTGCTGCTACTGCACCCCGGCTGCTGGTCTAAGGAAGAGCTGCCCCCAGGGATGCCCTCAACAATGGGTCTGGTGGCATTCAACCCTAGGGCCAGCTCCTCTGCCGGGGTGTGACGAGGGGGTGCAGGACCACCACCTGTCTTTATTTGCTCTGCCCTTTTCTTGGTTGCTGTTATAAACAAACAAACAGATTATTTCAGGGTCTCTTTTCAAGAGACTAAAAGCAATATAAGTGATACATATTACCATTCTGTAGTATATTCTTATATTTCACTTTTACTTGTTCCCATGTTCTAGTGGGTCCTGTTGTGGCTCTAATGTGAAAGAGGATATAATGTAATATAATATAATAAATTACTTACGAGTTTAATTTGTCAGCAACTTTCTGCCAGCCCTCTCTCCTTGCTTTTGCAGCCTTTGCAGTGTTCCCTTGCGTTTTAATTAAACTCTGAAACTCCTGAAATCCCTCAATCAAGAGTTCTTGCTCTGCTGCCGAAAAATACTGAGCGCGCTCCTTCGACATTTTCGCCGACCAATCAAAGGGTTGCCGATCAATGTTTCTACTATCGATGCGTAGCCCCTTTTAAGCCACCCAGTTATCTCACATTACTTCTTCCAGCTGTAGTAATCGTCAACAACAGGTGTGTTCGGAGAACCGGATTAGCGAGCTCAAAGTTGGCGTGATGATTTGATCTTGGATGTGTCATTTGATCTTGGATGTAGTAAGCGAGGTACGAAGAACGGACCCCTGTACTCTACTTGAGTAGGTATTTTTCTGACAACTGTTGCTTCCTACATTTTTAAACAAATATCTGTTATTTCTACTCCGTACATTTTCAAAACAGGCTTGTTACTTTTGGTTACTTTTAAGGTTTTTCACATCCCTGCAGACCTTCAAACATCAAACTGATTTGAGCCTAAACAGCAACAGATCCTGTTCGTGTATTAATCACCAGGCTATGTCAGGATAAAAGCAGAACAGTGTGCCAAAGTGAGTTGGTTGGGTTTTTTTGGTGCAACACTGGAATGAGTGTCCATAAGTCGCGGCTGCTGTACTTCAGCATTTAGCTAGGGCTAAAAAGAGGAGCGAGGATTGAGAGGAGCATAAAGGAAATAATGCTTTTTAAGTAGCAGGTCATTTCAAATGCAACATTTCTACCAGCTCACAAACATCAGCAAACACAAACTGTTTGTTTCGACAGTTTGTCGCACAGTGTGTGTTGCTAGCTGAAGGTACAGCTGCTGTTTTTCACAGGAAGACAAAAGGAAGAGAGCGGACTTCACTCAGAGATGGTGAGAGAAAGAGGAAGAAGAGAGATTAGATTTAAAGGTAAGGGCTGCTCGGTGGTCTCTTATAAACTGTACATTTAAAGCTTAGATGTAAGTTCTCACATTTTTAAATCAGATACTGGGTCTGTACATTTGACATTATTTTTTTAAAGACTAACTGTGTTATGTAGAGGATGAATGACAATAATCTGCAATTTAGTGCCGGATTAACTGGTTAGCTTGCTGTGCTGTGATGGATTTATACCAAAAGACTTTGTTGGACTGATGCACAGTGGCTGTTGTGTTCCTGTTCAAACTTGGATTCTACCTTCATTGTGACGGCTTCAGTATAAAGACAGCATAAACAATGCGCTGTCAGTGTAGAGGATAGAAATCAGCCAGGACAACTCATGAAGCATCTCCTTACATCTTGTTAAATTCAGTTGTGTAAATAACTGCTGATGAACGTCTTGGTAATGTTTGGAGTGCTCTATGCACTACACCTTCTACTAAAAATGTCTCCAGAGACTGAACAACACTGTATATTCAGAGTACAGTAGCCTGAAAGCTGATAAACTGTTCCCTAACTTAGAGACTGAAGAGTTTGTATCACTCGATCAGAGCACAGTGTCTTGTTTCGTGTTGCATTTCATTTTTTGTTGCCATAGGTGGAGTGCAATAAATTTTTGATTTCTCATTGTTTTGAATATGAATGTTAACCAAGCAGGTATCAAAAAATAAAAATAAACAGGAACGTGATATATGTACATTTTAGAATTTTTGCGTTTCAGTTGTTTGCAGTGTAATCAATCAGATCTGCTATTGAGACATTCAGAAGTACATATCAGTTTACATATCTGGTTTTAGAATTTGATATTGTCATGGTTCTTATGTCCCTCTCCTGCGCCCATGTTCCCCTCCTTGTGTGTCCATGTTTCCCAGCGTATCAGGTCTCTGTCTTCTGCTTCCTCCCTCTCATTCTCCCTCACTCTGTCTTTCTGACTCTTGTATCAAGCTTGCGTCCCCCAGTTTACGTCTCGCCATGTTTCCTGTTTTACTTTGAAAGTCTTGTGTTTCCATGTTCAGTGTGTTCAGTTTTGCTTCCCCTGTGGCGTCATGTTCATTTGTGTCAGCTGTATTTCGTGTTCTCACTTCCCTCATCCCTCATTCACTGCTTTTTAGTTTCATTTTGTATCACCTGCACGCCAGCAGTAAAGCTGTGTTTTTGAGTTTAAGTCTGCTTTTGGGTCCTATCCTGGCTGCTGTGCACAGCCAGTTTATGATAGATATTATTTTTTAAATGATTAATTTTTATATTTCTTAAATATTAACGACGCAGTGTGTTATTGGTGAAGGCCAAGAAAATACTCTTTGAAATTATTGCAACTGAGGGCAACTGGTTGCCTCAACTTTTTACGTTTTGTGTGACATGTTTTTAAGTTTTCACTGTCCAGATCTTTGACTTTTGTTTAATTAAAAAGGATTACAAAAGTGAACAATAAATATTGAATTTTGCTAAAATGAAAAAGCCCGCTTTGTGTTTCACCCCTCATGCCCCCTGAACGTGGGGGTAAGTTAAGTCGGCTTCGCAAGTTCTTCATTTGGGGTGCTTACTGAGGTCAGAGTAGAGCTCTGACTACTACTTACTACTATACTTCAACAGGACTTTCTATTACGGTGTGTTCACACCGAACGCGATAGAGGCGGCCAGAGCGTCAGGTTTACATGTAAAGTCAATGGAAAGAGCGCGATGACACGCGATTGCGCGTCCGGCGAAAATTCGGAGGCAGATTTGCGTCGCGAAAACGCCTGAAACGCGCGTCAGTGTAGCGCGTGGGGCGCGTTTGACTCGCGAAAAAAAACACGCGCGTGAATTTTTGTGTTGCATTTTGTGCATACGCGTGTTTCGCCTCTACCGCTCGATTTGGAAAATCTGAACTCCAGCGTCAAATCGCGCCGCGACAACCAATCAGGAGCCTGGTGATGTGGCTGTGACCTAGGTCAAAGGGGCAGATCCAGCCAAAGCCCTTCATACTTCAATGGAGGGAAGGCTAATCAACGCCGTAGCAAACCACCCGGAGCTGTACGACACCAGCTGCTTTGTGTACCGAGACAGGAATATAAAGGACCGAGCTTGGAGGAAGAAATGTGAAGAGATCGGGCAACCTGGTAAGTTCATTCATTTCTCTTTTTACATTTTTCACTGACCCGGGGAAGCCGCACAAAAGCTAGCAAGCCACCGCTATTTTCCCACTGATGTACAAATACCGTTCTGCTTTTATGCATGTTGTCATATAGGAATATATTTTGTTTATTAATAAACAGCACACAGTGGTCCCGCTCATCCGTCACTGCCTCGCTTTTTCTTTTTTTTTTGCACAGTACAGCATTGCATTCTGCAGCCTGATTGACAAATCTCCTCCGTGCTGTGTCTCCTGCGCTTGTCAAATTTATCATGTTTTGTTTTGATAACCATCACGTCCAATAGATAAAACAGCACAAAAACACCCATAACTATGACCCTCGTTCGGAAATACACACCTGCACCGCGAGGGAAAAAGGCGCACGAAAGTGGCAGGCAGATGAAGACAAAACACTGCATAATAATACTTTTACGTTTTGCAATCTACAAAGGTTTGCACTTTGAGAAACAACTTGTGAGAACTGTGACTAATGTTCATGTGTGTGGGGAAAAAGTGTATAAAGTGCGTGGTGAGGGGCTAGTTATTCTGACACCCCTGCTGCAATAAATGAGGGACCACTGTATATACTTTCTCTATGACTATTGTTTAAAACCTGTTAACATTTAATATTGTCTTGATAGAACCAGCTGATTCTGCAGCAGAGCATCCCCTGTTGCTTCTCTTTGCTCCCCAGTCCCTGAGCTCCTGCTGCTGCACCCACAGGTATGTAATTGTAGCATCAGATGTACAGCACGCACTGATAACTTTTTACTCGGTGGGATTCCCTTGTGATCACCTTTACTAAATATCTACAACCAATCTAATTATATCCTGTTTTTTTTTCCTTTTCAATGTTGAAATGAAAATCTAGCATCAGCCTTCTCATTTCTTTGTGTTTTGTGCTGTTTTACAGGCCCAGAGAGGAGGACAGCTCCGAGGCAGATGAGGGACAGGTCCCAGGACGGTCCATCGGCGGTGGAGCTGGCCATCCTGGAGTTCCTGAAGAGGCCACGCCAGTCTCCAATGGAGCATTTCCTCCTCAGCCTTGTTCCTGCTCTGGAGAGCTGCTGGGTCCTTTTAATTCCTGTCTCTCTTTAAATACTTATATTTTATATATTTATGTTTAATGTTTTTCTGTTTGGGAATTTTAATATTATTTCAAATAAATTTTTATAATGACTAATGTCTCAGTTCTACTACACAGCAAATGTTGGCACACAACTTGACACATGTAGAATTTATTTCATATTATACTAATGACAAAATATACTAATACAGTGGGATGCAAAAGTTTGGGCAACCTTGATAATAGCCAGTATTTTCCTGTATAAATCGTTGGTTGTTACAATAAAAAATGTCAGTTAAATATATCATACAGGAGACACACACAGTGATATTTCAGAAGTGAAAAGAAGTTTACTGGATTTACAGAAAGTGCAATAATTGTTTCAACAAAATCAAGCAGGTGCATAAATTTGGGCACCACAAAAAAAGAAATGAAATAAATATTTAGTGTATATCAATGTGTGTGTCTCCTATATGATATATAGGGGGCCTTCGTCTGGACGTGCTTCCCATCCAGAGCTCCACAGCAGAGAGGGAATTTCCAGCGCTCCTGGAATCCCTCTGTGATGGACTGCCAGTCTCCAGGTGAAGGCACAGCCATGAAGTCGTCCACTAGACAGTCCCAGATGGCCGTCGCTGCCTGGGGGGTGATCTGGCACACCGTGGACACCCGGTGGCAAGGGACCTGGACAAAATTGTTCAAAATTAGTATTATGTGTACTGCAGTTACAAAATACATTATTCAAATTCCAAAATACTTTTCTGATGTCAGATTTAAATTACAAAACATAAATCTTACATAAAACATTTTGTAATTACAAGGATAATTACATAATATATATTACATATAATATAAAACAGTTGTGTTTTGTTTTAACTTTAACATATCATAATTTGATTGGTAGCAACTTTTACCACTACAGTGAGCCAATCACTCATAATCCCTCAACATGTCAGTCAGGTAGGAATGAAGTAAGACATTAATAGAAATAAAGAGTTGTATGTTGACATGTAGCCCTTTCCTTGCTTAAATCATTGTTGATATTTTTGAAAAGTTATCCTGTGATAAGACAGCATATCAAGATAGAATATGCTAGATAGAACCATATAACTAAAGATGAACCAAACTTCACAATTTCATCTAGCTCTCAGTTTTAAGAAAGGCTGGTGACCCCTGTTATAGACAGCTGCAGGGATTATATACAAATATTCAACTATACCAGAATTAAACCAGGTGTAAATAAAAAAAGGAGTGAGTATCACTACAAAGGTTAACCCATAGTGGTCCTCATACCACAGTTTGATATCAGCAAACACAGAGAGCATACACTGATAGACACCACAACCATGCTATCATTGCTAACACTGATAACAGCATAAATCGAATTAAATCGGGACTTGATGAGACCTTTCGAGTATCACTAGAAATATTATAAACAGTCGTCTCCATACCACAGTTTGCTATCAGTAAACACCGATGGCATTCACTGTTAGCATAGCACATCCATGTTAGCAGTGTATAAACGGATGGTTTAGCATATATTAGCACAGGTATCAATAAAGGACTATCGTATTAAAGACTTTTACTAACCTCAGGCAGATGGACAGGCGCTCTGCAGGTGGGATTGAGCGCCTGTAGTTGGTGTCTAGGCGGGCGATCCTGGGACCGACGCGGGACAGCAGGTCCTCAAACTGGGCAAGTGAAAGACAGTGATATCGCTGTCATCGCCGTCATCCAGCTCCTGGAGCAAGTGGTGAAACTCACCAAACTGCTCACGCCTCTGGAGGACCGGACTCAGGTACGGCGAGGACGTCCTTAACGCCGCTGCTCTGCTCTCCACAGTAAATAGAGAAGGGAGACTCTCTCTTCAAGCGCTAGCTCGACAGCTGCCATCTAGCAATGATACCGTCTAGCACAACTTCCTCCCACATTTCCGGTTCACGCGCGTGAGACGATGCAATTTTGAGGCGCGATGGATTTCTGTTGGACACGCGTTGAGGTGCGAATGTGCACGCGTCAAATTAGGGGCGTTTGGGGCGTTTTCGCCCGCGCCTATCGCGTTCGGTGTGAACGCACCGTTAGTCAGTGTGAAACCAAAGGCATGACTGCCTGGTATTTATGAAAACATATGCAGGTTTAAGAAAGTTCCTCAGGGGCTTCAGTTTCAAAGAAAAGAAGCTATCTGGTACTTTTCAGAATAGGGATATACAAATCTGACACGTGAAGTCTTGCAGGAAGTGAGCTGTTTCCCAGGATAAAATTCAGTGGAACTCTCTTGTACTCCCTGCTTCTTGTACTGGATGCTACTAGTTAGTTAACATTTACACAGTTGTAATATGAAGAGCCGTACAAGCCAAAATTCATTCTTTCGCTCTCACGTACATACGTTCTACTTTCACATACATGCACAGTTTTATTGTAAGTTTTATATTTACACATTTTCATTCTTTCACTTACACATTTTAGCACACACATTGTTATATTAAACATTTTATTTATACGCGCCTTTAATCAGAATCAGAACCCTCAAGGTCACATTACATTAGTACAGTGGTCCCTCGTTTATTGCGGGAGTTACGTTCTAAAAATAACCCGCGATAAGTGAAATCCGCAAAGTAGCCAACTTTATTTTTTACAATTATTATAGATGTTTTAAGGCTGTAAAACCCCTCACTACACACTTTATACACTTTTCCCAGACAGGCATGAACATTTTAAACTCTCAAAGTTCAAACCTTTGTAGAAAAATAAGTCCAGTATTATAGAATGAAACCAAAGGCACCCGCAGGTGACGACGTTTTGTTGACACTGTTGTTTGTTGGGGAGAAAACTTACAAACATACAGTACAGCACTTCAGAGTCGCACTGCTAAGGATCAAAGATTTATGTAAATTTGACAAGCTGAACGCATTCTGTCCTGTACAGGAGACACAACACGGGATTGACTGACAATGGTCTACAGCCAATCAGGACGCAGAACACAATAGGTCGTAAAAAACAACAAAAAACAAAAAAAAAATGTGCAAAATTGCACAAAAAAAAATACATGAAATAGCGAGGCCGCGAAAGGTGAACCGTGTTATAGCAAGGAACCACTGTACAGCAAAATAAAAACACAATTAAAGAGTCAATATAAAGTGAGAACAGCGGCAGCCAAACACGCCAATGGCCACTCCCTCCCTGAAGAAAATACATGAATACAATAGAAGTATTGTGGCACTGGGTCTGTGTTTTCTAGTTTTCTGGCTGTTTGCTTTTGAATATTCACTGTGATTCTTAGGTTCATGGTTATTCTTTCGTCATGTTTAATGTGGGTTTCTTAAGTAAGCTTCGCTATCCTTCCCTCAGTGCCTAGTCTTCTCCTGTGTTTAGTCAGTCTTGTCCCCATGGTTACTCTTGTCTCCCCAGTCATTGTGTCAAGCTCGTGTGTCTAGAGTCTGAGTCTCTGTTGGTCTGTTTCCTGTCTTATTTTGATAGGACCCAGCATACTCAAGTTTTGCCTCGGAGGAGGAGATGCTCGCCTAGCTTCACAACTACTGCAATAGTATTATCCATAACAACTGGTTTTTCAGTCAAATCAGTTCATTGTATTGTAACTGGTACTGTGTTTTGCACTAGGGCGCAGGTAATTGTGAATGCTGTTTTAGTTTCAGAACCAGCAGGTCCAAATATTGGGTCCTCTGTTTCCCATCCAACTAAAAGTTCTGAGTGTTTAGACCCAGATTCTGCCACTGACTATTTTCCTGAGTCAGAGCATTTAGTATTAGAGATAGTTCTTAGTGCTGCTAACCTGGTTCCCACAGAGACTGAAACTCTGACCGGGGCCTACCCTGAACAGGAGGCCTCAGTTCATGCTGGACCCCCGGTGGAATTTACGCAGCTTCCTGCATCAGCTGGGAGCTCAGCTGAGCCTGCTCAGCTTCTGGTGGACTCCACGCCACCTGCTGCAGACTCCACGCCACAGTTGTCAGCATCTGGGACCAAAGCCATTGGGTCTCTGGCTGAACCGGAGGGACACCCATCACATGAGCCTGCTGCTGCGAGCCCTGCGCAGCCCCCAGCTAGCTGTGTCTCAGCTAGAGGTCATTTGCGCATGTCAGGACATGTTCAGCCTGAGCCACGTCCTGCACCTGCCGTGCCATGGCGTTGCTGTACCCCTGATCTGTTCCATCGCCACTGCCAGCCTCCTGAATTGCTCCGTCGCTGCCTCTTCGACCGGTTTCCTGAACTGTTTTGTTCTGGACTCTGTTTCTTGTTTTGGTGGGGTTGCTGCTTAGTTCTCCTTTAGTCAGTCTTGTTCCCGTGGTTACTCCTGTCTGCCCAGTCATTGTGTCTTGAGTCTGAGTCTCTGTCGGTGTGTTTCCTTGTCCTGCATGCATTGTGTTCAGTTTTGCTTCCCCTGTCTCGTTATGTCTGATTTGTTCCTCCTGTTGCCCATCTGCTCGTTATCATGCGTGTATTTCCTGTATGTATTGTAAGTAATGTAATGTATTCCTTGCGTGCAAGATTGGTTGTTTCTAGTTTATCGTTTGTTTGCTTCTGTTTTTCTTTGTACTTTATTTTAAGTTCAGTTTAACACCAAATAAAGCTCCTGCTTTAAGTTAATTTCCGCCTCTGAGTCGTGTGTTTGGGTCCTACCCTCGCCTGCCACACAGCCAACACTGACAAGAACAATGTATGTGTGAAAGAGTATCGTGTAAATGGAAGGCGGGTTGTGTGTAACGCTGTGATTGACTAAGAAGAATGAGCGGGGTAATGTTCAGGTGTCTAACAGCAGGCAGGGGGAGAGGAAGCTCAAGTACTTCAGCGAGCTTTTGGGTTGTTGAATATTTTATTATCTCCTGAAACTGTCACATCCCTGTCCTCGTCAATTAAGTAAACTAGGACAGGCTCATCTGCATCAAGTGTCACCCAAAGGACGGTGGAAGTAGCTGTGTGTGGATCGATACTGAAATATCGATTCTTCTGATTCTAGATATATGTTCTAGAATCGATTCTCACATTAAAATATGGATATTTTGGTAATTTAGGGTAAATTTAAAGTTTATGATGAATAGAAAGACAGCAGAAAGTACAGTTGAAACCAGATATTTACATACACTTCAGAAAAAACAAACATTTTTATAATACCATCAAACATCAAATCAGAGTAAACTTTTTAGTTTTAGGTCAATAAATATTAGCATGTATTTTGTATTTCTTAAATGTCAGAATAAAGAGAGAAAACTGTTTTTTTTTGTTTTTTTTTTGCCTGTCCCGTTTGGTTCTTTTGCCATCGGAATTATTGTCTAAAGGCGAACAAAGATGCCCAACGGATTTACTTTACCAAATGGACCATCCCAGCCTTGCCGTAATGGTCTATTTGATTCACCTTTTATTGTTTATTTTATTTTATTTTCACTTGCTAAATACGGGACAGACTTGACTGGGGAAAAGAAAAGGGAGAAAGAAAGAGGGAAAGAAAAACAGTGGGGAAGAGGAACGGTGATAAAGGGCAAAAAACAACAAAATAAGCAGACAAAAAATACATATATCAATCACCTGGATCACCTGTTGAGAAAGAAAAAAGAGAAAACAAGCAGAAGAAAAAAAAGAGCAATATAATAAACAACATCACGATGATCTATGGGAATATAACAGTAAATACTAAATATTAAACATTACTGTGCAGCACGTAAGATCGACAAGAGAGAAAACTGTTTTGTATTTTATTATTACGTTCATTAAAGTCAGGAGTATACACACACTTTGGCCCGTTTCACTTGGGCCAAACATTTCACAAGCTTTTTACAATCGTTTGCTGGAATCTGGACCCACTCCTCTTGACAGAACTGGTGTAACTGGGTCGGGTTTTTAGGCCTTGGTGCTCACACTCGCCTTTTCAATGCTGCCCACAAAGTTTTTGGATTGAGATCAGGGCTTGTTGATGGCCACTCCATTACCATAACGTTGTTATCCTTAACCCACTTTGGAACTAATTTGTATGCTTGGGGTCATTGTCCATTTGGAAGACCCATTTGTACCCAAGTTTCAACTTCCTGGCTGATGTCTTCAGATGCTGCTTCAATATGTCCACATAATTTTCTTTTCTCATGATCCCATGTATTTTGTGAGGAACACCAGTGCCTTCTGCAGCAAAACAGCCCCGCAACATGATGCTGCCACCCCCACACTTCACAGTTGGGATGGTGTTCTGAGGCTTCAAAGCTTCCCCCCTTTTTTCTTCCAATTATACCTTTTATCATTATGTCCGAACAGTCCAACTTTTGTTTCGAAGACCACAGGAAATGTCTCCAGAAATTAAATTTTTTGTCCCCATCTTTAGTTGCAAACTGTAGTCTGGCTTTTTTATGGTGGTTTTGAAGTAATATCTTTCTCCTCCCAGAGTAACCTTTCAGCTCGTGGTGGTACAGGACTCGTTTTACTGTGGACAGTAACACTGTCTAACCAGTTTCAGCCAGCATCTTCACAAGGTCTTTTGCTGTTGATTGGGTTTGGGGCTGATTTGCACATTTCGGACCAAAAAACATTCCTCTCTGTGAATCCGTCTCTTTCCAGAGCCGTATGATGGTTGTACATTCCCATGTTTTTTATAATTGTGTATTATTGTCTGAACTGAAGAACATGGGACCTTCAGGCATCTGGAAATTGCACGTAAGGACCGGTAACAAAACACACTGGTAACAAAACACCTTGTTTTGTTACCAGTTAAACTTATTTTCTTCATTCTTTAGTTGGTGCAAATTCTATGTCTTACTGCAGGTCAGAATGAATTTGGTAGCTAGTCTTAGCAAAGGGCAGACAGCTGATCAACAACAGGGGGGATTAAATGCCAATGACTTTGCATAGGTTTTGGCTATAGACTTGAGAAAGTTTGATCTGAGTTGGATCCACACCAGAGGCGGAGGCAGACATTTCATACACCCGGGGCTTAGCCCTAAAGGGTAGTATGCGTGTGGGATTGGGGGGGGGGGGGGGGGGGGGGGGGGTGTTAGAAATGACTGAAAGAGTAATAGGCTGTGTTTTGAGTTTGGTTAAAAAAAAAATGACTTCATATAGGGAAAAATATATATCACACCTGCAGGACACCTTAAACTAGTTTTTTAATTGAGCAGCAAGGCAGAACAAAGTCGGGGCTGTATCAAGACACGAGGACTAAACCCCAATTCAACCAGACCCAGAACTGATCCAGAATTAAAACAGGACTACAACAGTTCAAAATCAGGACTACTTAGGACTTAACCAAGACAGAACCAGAATCAGAACTAGATGACAGTAGCACTAAAAATCATCATATACCTGCACTACACTTATTTTTTAATTCTACCAAAGTCCACTATTTAGATTGAGAAAAGTTTATATAATTATTTAGCCTTGTTGTGCAAACAAGCCTGCATAACTTAATAAATATAGAATTTGAAAACTAACAAACCTAAAAAGAAACACGAGAGGTACGAGATACATGAGTACCTCTGATACGGTGATACTTTTGGTAAACAACCATTTGACTAACATGTCTGTCTCACCTGCTCTTGTTCCATCTCTGTTCTGTCCTCATTCTCCTCTCTCTCTCTCTCTCTCTCTCCCTCTGTGCTCCTCTCTCTCCCTCTCTGTTCCTCTCTCTCCCTCTCTGTTCCTCTCTCTCCCTCTCTGCTCCTCTCCCTCCCTCTCTGTTCCTCTCTCTCCCTCTCTGCTCCTCTCTCTCCCTCTCTGCTCCTCTCCCTCCCTCTCTGTTCCTCTCTCTCCCTCTCTGTTCCTCTCTCTCCCTCTCTGCTCCTCTCTCTCCCTCTCTGCTCCTCTCCCTCCCTCTCTGTTCCTCTCTCTCCCTCTCTGCTCCTCTCTCTCCCTCTCTGCTCCTCTCTCTCCCTCTCTGCTCCTCTCCCTCCCTCTCTGTTCCTCTCTCTCCCTCTGTGTTCCTCTCTCTCCCTCTGTGTTCCTCTCTCTCCCTCTCTGTTCCTCTCTCTCCCTCTCTGCTCCTCTCTCTCCCTCTCTGTTCCTCTCTCTCCCTCTCTCTCCCTCTCTGTTCCTCTCCCTCCCACTAAATGTTTATTTTTTTAGATTGATAAATATAAAAACATATTTCTTAACTTTAAGAGTAAAGAGAGAAACTATCTGTATTTCTTAATTGTAAATGGCACCAAATTGTATTCAAAATTGAGCCACACTTATGGAGCTCCACAATTCTTTTCCTGGTGTTTTGGTTGACATCTCTTGATTTTCCCATGTCACAGAAACAGGCTCTGTGTTTTGCCTTATATGCATCCACAGGTGTGCCACCAATTTACTCACATGGACTCTACTAACCTATCAGAAGCTTCTTCAGCTCAGAATGGAATCGTCTGGAGTTTTCTTATTAATGAACAATAAACTTAGTGTATATGTACTCCTACATTTGATGAAAGTGATAAAAATAGACAGCTCCCTCTCTTTATTCTGACATTTAACTAATTCAAAAGATATTTCAATATTTATTTATCCAAAACAAAACAAGTTTACTCTAAATTGATGTTTAACAGTAAAAAAATGTTCTTGTGTTTTCCATAAAGTGTATGTAAATATCTGGTTTCAGCTGTGAATATACTGCTGTGTATTGAAGTTCCTCTTGTTTTGCATAGAAATATACTGAACAACATACAAAGCATAACATATAAAATAACATCTACCAGAGTTTTTTCTTTGAAAGAAGCTCCTTATGTCCATTCTTGTATATCAGTACATTACTGAAACCGATTTATTTAGCCGTGGAGGGTAACAACTGAAAATATGAAATAAACACACATGTGAGCTAAGACTCTCTAAAGAAACAGCATTGTTGTTGTTCGGCTTTTCATTTCGCCATTTGTTGATTCACTTGAAGAGCAAGTAACGTAATGTGGGCCAAGTGATCAATTTGATATCATATCTTTCGTGATACACCGTCATATTTACATTATTTGTACAGTATGAATGATTTGCTTTGGTACCTGGTCAAACTTCAGTTCTCCTCTGTCTGCCTGGCTGCCATTCTCCAACAGCGTACTCGCAGGCAGCAGCTCCCCCCGCCCCCTCGCTCAGTTGCTTAGTGTCTGAGCTCGGATCATACCAATATTAGGGGGGATTTACGCACAGTTGTAAATTCCCACAGAGTGCACTATGTGCTTCGAATATTGTGTGTGGTTTTTGTTTTATACAGTTGTCAGCCAGGCATCTAACTATGAAAAAATTACACTCCAAAAGACCCTGGGCTTCTGAAAAATCAACCCGGGCTTAAGCCCAGTAAGCCACCCCCCCGCTCCGCCACTGATCCACACAAAGTAAGTGCAGTGCTGGGGGACATGGGCCCATCCTCCCACAGGCAGTGTTGGGGAGTAACGGAATACATGTACCGCCGTTACGTATTTAAAATACAAAGTATGAGTAACTGTATTCCGTTACAGTTACCGTTTGAAAAGGTGGTATTTAGAATACAGTTACTTTGTTGAAATAAATGGATTACACGGCGGTATTTTCCTGTTTCATATGTTCGGCTATGCCCTCTCTATTTTTGGTAATTCCACGCCGATGGAAACCCAAACAAAACACGCATTAAGAGGCTCTAATGCCCGTGTCTCAGTCTCACGTCTCATAATGACGTGAAGAAATATTTTTAAAATGATTTAATGTGAAGGCAATAGCAGAGTGTTACAGGCATAGCCCTAAAGAATGTAGCCTTATGGGCAGTGTAGTCCGTGTTGCAGGGAGAATGGACTGTCATACCCGTTATGTGTCTGTGAGCGAGGGACGGAGAAAAAGGAAAAGTAGGAGTTGTCATCGAGCAGAAACGGGAGCTGGAAGCATGTAAATATAATAATAACCACTGCAGCCAAGAAGAGTGCCTGACGAGCCCAGTTGTAAGTAAGCTATTAAGACTCGACTGTACACTGTGTTCGTGTTTTCCTCCGAAACAATAAGTTCTGTTGGAGCAGCCTTTCAACGCCTCTCTCTGTCTCTCACTAGCCAACTTGACCCAGACAACAAAGTAAAGCTATTTTTTGGCTACGAGCCCGACACGAACCCGACGTATTAGCCAGAGGTCCCTTTACTACGGTTCGGAGCCGCGGACCTGTTTTATATACGCGCGGAATAGTTTTCTATACGAGATCGCTGCAAAAAGTGCAGCCTTACCTAATGTCCACCTACTGTTACTCATTTATATTAAGATTTAAACATCTAGTTGGTATTGGTATGGAGAGTAACCTTCAGTAATAGTAATAAATCACACAGCAATAGTTCATTCATGTAGTTGTAAAAAGCATGATAATATATTAAGTAATCCAAAGCATTCAGAATACGTTACTCTCAATGAGTAATGTAACAGAATACGTTACAAAATACATTTTGGGGCATGTAATCTGTAATCTGTAGTGGAATACATTTTAATAGTAACCTTCCCAACACTGAGTAAGTGTCTTATATAAAGAAACACTTAATCTAATCATACTTTTTATGAACCTAGCTGACCTTGCTTAAATCCCAGTGATGTCACGCAGCACCAGTATCAGTCATTTTTAAGAAATCCTGGCAAACAACAAGCACTTCGCTATTTAAGGCACATTACTTCCTATGAAACACACACACACGCTGGGATCAGAAAACTAAATACAAGACGATTTCCAGACAACAGGCTCAACAGATCCCATTTCTGTGCTGCGGCCGTGCATCAGAGGAGCAGCAGTTCTTCTGCAAACGGGGCAAGTCTATGTGCACACTGTTCAGCAGCTGAATCAGACGACACAATGAAAGCGCACCCCTGCAGAATAGAAAATAAGTCTTAGAATAAGGACAGGCACATGACAGAGGGAGAGATAGTCCTTTTCTACTTGCCTACGGCTTAGAGTTATGCACGCTGTTTTGTTCATTGCCTGAGGTTGTGCAATCTGTTTGACTGTTTAATGTATCAATTAAAAATCAGTGTTTTCCCTCCTGCCATGCTCTCCAGTCTGGCATGCCCAGCACCAGGCAAAACTCCCATCCCCCGAAGGGACGGTGATTCAAACACAAATGAGATGTCGACAACCAGACTTCCTGTTCAGTTACACGTTCATCAGTTAATTCGCAGTGTGAGTGGGCTGAGCGTGAGGTTGGTATATACTGAGGAAGTCAACCTAAAGTCTTTGTGGATCAATTTAAAGAAAAACAAAGCGTATCTTTAAATCATGGCTTGGAAATACTGTCAGTTTAAATGCAGCACATTTTCATGCAAAGTGAATCCTGTTTTCATGTCGTCATACTACCTTTAAATTTTAAATGTTCACATGCCTGCGGACATACTCTTTCCCTTCTGCACACCTCTGCCTCCCTGATGCTTATCAAAAATTGAATATCTGTTGTCTGCCCCCTTTACAACAAAACAATGAATTATAGAAAAACACAAAGCATGCATCTGTCCTCAGAGATATTCATGGAGCATTCACACGTCATTCCTACGATCAGTAAGTGGTAAATGTTTCATTATTCGAAAGCACATTCCAGGCACCTGACTGTCAGTGACATTGTAACACGGCACTTTTAATGAAGTAAATTTCTTGATAGTGTGACTTGAAATAAAACACGTTGGGAAGTCTATAGCAGCAAACCAGCATTACTTTTCCTGCTGTTTTAAGGGTTGAATTGGCCTTTAACCAAATACTCTCTGACCTTTTCCACAGGCCAGTTGTGTGATGGGATTCAGCTCAGTGTTTGGTTACATTTCTGCATTCATATTTGGACTGAGGACAAAACAGCCATTTGGATCAATGATAGAGCCCTGCCACCACAACAACAGCAGCCTCTCTGCAGACCAATGGTCTATAGCCAGGGGACTGTGGCTCTCCAAACTCTGCTAAGGTCAGAGGATGGCTGCTGCTCTGCCCCAGGGCTCAGCTTCAGAAGGTCACCAGCAAACATGCACACACAAGCACTAAGTGTATACATGTTCAATATGGAAAATGAACATGGACAGGAAACTTTCCAAACACACAACACGAGGTACACGAGGTACACAGGGAACATCAAATTTTCTCTCACAGATATTCTTTCATTGTATGCTATTTTGCTCATTTAGTCACAGGTTCTTTGTTATGTGACAAAATGTTACAGAAAAAGTTCCCAAATTGATCTGAATTTTGTCCTGTCGACGTGAAGAGCGAAGATCAACTTCTACCACGCACATCATGCACATCATACAATGCAAAGCTGGAAATGATAATAAATCCTATGGATTAAGAATGGGATGTCACACAAATATCCTTGATATCCTTGTGAAGGCAGATGAACGGGTACCTTTGGCAGTAAAGTGTAAAATTTGGGTTTAACAGACTTTAGTAGAGTTTAGTAGAGTTGTATCCACAATCATCAGTGTCTGTATCTTCATTCTCCCCTTGAAGGGAGGGAGCATGTAATCAGTTTGTTTGTTTGTTTGTTAGCAGACAAACAAAGAAGCATCCACAGATATCACTTTCTATTCTTATTATGCGGAAACCAATAACAGCTCATCTCAAGGCAAGGTCAGACCAAGTGTGAAAATCAGTAAAAACTGTATATTACTCACAGTTTTTATGGAATGTCTTCACGTTTCACAGTATAGTAGCCCTACATGCTAAGAGAAATCCTGTTGTTGTTACTACACTTTTAATTCATGTCTTCCAACATTAAGAATCATACATCAGGTCATGTGTTGGGTTAAACACTTGTTTTTCCTCAGCCATGTCTACAGCACAAACTCATATTTCACCATATATATTCATAAATCTGGTCTTTTTGATGAGTGACTATATAATCTATGGAATACCTTAATTTCAGTTCTCTTGAATTTTCATTTCTACCCTTCAAAAACATTAATTCAAAAAGTATAATAAAATGTTTTTATTTAAAAACAAACAGCAGAATCAAAGGTGTGGAGTAGTGGGGGAGTTTTGGCAGAACACGTGGTTTAACTGAGTACATTCATGAAACTAAATTTTCTCATAGATGCAAATCTGAAAATGCTGGATTAGACTGCACCTGATCAACTCGACAGATTTATTATTGGTACACAGTAGCAGCTGACCTCCCCACTTCATCAAGGCTTGTTAGAGTTATTAAGTTCCTTTAATTATAGATATTGTCATAATAATAATAATAATAATAATAATACGACATGTATTTATAGGCGCCTTTAAAGACCTTAGTACAAGAAAATAAACACACAAGGTAAACAAAAATAAAACAAGTATAAAAGCTAAACTAGGTAAAAATAGACTAAGACAGAATCATGATGAAGAGTATGCAGTTCTGGTTTTAAGACATGATTTAAAAGTAGAGTTTGTGGTCTGGAGATCTGGTGGAAGTGGATCCAAAGTCTCGGGCAGAACAACTAAAGGCTCTGAGTCCCGTGGTAGTCAGGTGAGCAGACAGAAGGGAAGCTGATGAAGAGAGGAGTGAGTACGTATGGAGATCAGATACATATGGACGAGCGAGGTTATGAAGTTAATAATCCTGTACACAATACAAGCAGCTGTATTTTAAACTATCTGCAGTTTATGGAGAGAGGCAGACCATAGAGAACAGAGTTACAGTAATCTAAACGAGATGTGACAAGAGCACACAGACACACTCATGAAATTTAGACCTGCTCAACATGTCAGTGGAATCAAAGGGAAGCCAGGTTAATCCTGCTTCTGGAGATTAAAAACAAACTGTGGCAACAAAGTGGCAGCAATTTGATGTTTAATGCAACCAAGTCATTCTTATGGCACAGGTTTACAATGAGCTATTTAAGATGTGAGGAGAAAGATCTCTTTGGTTGTAACTCTGTTTTCAGATTTCAGAAACAAGCAGTCTTTGCCTTGTTGCTCTGACTAAATACCACCTGTCTGACTGAAGCACTTTTAAAGTAATGCAGTATTATTTGGTTCCAAGTGAGGTACAAATAAATATGTTAGATTTGTCGTAATGTGTGCTAAAAATATATATAAGTGTAGTACAGCTAGAAATAAAACTCTTTCTCTTGGCTTCATTTACTGTCCAGGTCCATAGGAAGTGGCAAAAAGTCTTCCTACCAAAGAAGACGCTTGGCTGCAGTTTAAGTGTTCATACTGTCTTTAGCTGATGGCTGCAAGAAAACGGGTAGTTCAGCAGTTTAAATGAGGTTTTTGTGTTTAACCCAATAAAGATACAGCTCTTCCTCTCACACTGACTCCTGCATCACACAGTTTTCTTCTGTCTTGTATTCGTCCTCAGCAAAAGCTGACTGGAGGAGGACTAATTGTAGATACTTGTGGCCTACTTACATGTTGTTGTTCATCATAGCATGTTCATCTTGATAAGAAGAGCAAGTCACTGGGGAACACGCCTCCCGGAGGGTACAGAGAACCATCTCGGTCCCCACTGGTACTGAAAAGATAATTCTCCGGGGAGTAAAAGAGTGTTATTAAGGCCGAACACACACACACACACACACACACACACACACACACACACACACACACACACACACACACACACACACACACACACACACACACACACACACACACACACACACACACATCAATGTAGAGGAAACAAAGAACTTTAATTCTGATATGTGTAACATACATATTCAGTTAGATGGAGATGCTGTAAAGATGCCAAATGACCTTCAGCTGTGTTTTATTAAATGTTTGAAAGATTTACAAATGAGGCTAAACGACTGCTGATAATGATACATGGTGTGATGATTTGCATGCTTGACACTTTTTCATATTTGTTAATTTGTTAATTATGCCAAAGCTCTAAATCTATTAAGACAACTCTAATTTCAAGTCAGCTCTTCTTCAGTTAATGTAGCTGTTCTTGAACATAGACAAATATTATGAATAAGTGCTCTGAATATGTGTGATAATTGCTAGTAAATAAAATAAAACATATAAACATTTAAAAAGTTGTGTTTTTTCTATTGTTAGCATGTCACAACTAAAGGTGGATTCAGTTATTTGGTGCTATTCATATCTACTATATACTGCTCTATGTTGGTACAGAGATGAAGATGATAACAGTGGGTGGATTATATTCTTAAACTTAGTTACAGCGCTTTCAGAAAGACATCTACTGTGATAAAGTCTTCTCTCCACTGCTGTGTAATCAATTATTGTAAATGTAAATGTTATCAGGAAATGATCAGACAGCAGAGGGTTTTCAGGAAACACTGTTAAATGTTCAGTTTCTATGCCATATGTTAAAACAAGATCTAGAGTGTGATTAAAGTGGTGGGTGGGTTCTTTTACATTTTGAGAGAAGCCAATTGAGTCTAATAACAGATTAATTGCCATGTTGAGGCTGTCATTTTTAGCATCTACATGGATGTTAAAATCACCCACAATAATTATTTTATCTGAGCTGAGCACTAAATCAGATAAAAAGTCTGAGAAATCAGAGAGAAACTCTGTGTAAGGCCCAGGTGGACGATAGATGATAACAAGTAAGACTGGTTTCTGAGTTTTACAGCTGGGGTGGACGAGGCTAAGCATCAGGCTTTCAAATGAATTAAAAGTCTGGCACTTGTCTTTAATCAAATCGATTAAAAAATCAAATTGTTGATCAATTATTAAGTCATGTACTAACAGAGACTTGGAGGAGAGAGACCTAAAGTTTAATAATCCACATTTCACTGTTTTACTCTTTGGTTCAGATGTGGATACTGTGTTATTCTTTCTTTGTGATTATTTATGTTTAAGTTGTTTTTTGCTGGTTTTTAGTTTGTTTTGTGAAACAGCAAACTAAAAAGAAGTATTCTAAAAATAATTAATTTTTGTTATTCAGAGGTTGCATGAAAATATTCTGCAGTTTATGAAACACATAAAGCAGTTAAAACTTGCTGTATTTTGGTGAATTAATGGTAGCGTTCTATGTTGGACTGCTGCAGAGTAGCTGTAGTAGTTCAGTTGGTCAGTGTAAGGCTGAACTCCACCTTTATATTCTACTTATACTAACATTATGCTGGATAGTATGAAGAGTATACTGTCAGTGTGGGGAGAGGAAATCAGCTGAGATAACCTTTCTGCTGTATTCAGCTGTAAATTGTCAAAGAGCAGTAAACCTCAGAGCAGCAGCAGGAGTAGAGGCAGGCCAGCTGCTCACAGCATGTGCTCTCAGATGATCAACTGCACCTCTACATATAATTACTGTGATTCTTTCCCCCACACCGAGCCTGATGCTAGGGTTCCCCACCTGTGACAGCCCACTTTAGACCCTTTATCTGTTTTGGTATAGAGGCAAAGTACAGAAAACTAACAAACAAAACCCTTTGTGATCTCATGTATTAATATTATTTTATTATTCATTAATAGGTTCAGTTACCTTTCACAAAGATAACTGGTAGAAATGTCCCTCAAACAGCTTTTCAGTTTCTTACTCTGAGTACATTTCAGAGCCTGTACTCTTTCACTTGTACTTGAATAAAAAAATGGAGTCAGTACTTCATGATTCAGTACTTAAAGATACTCTGTATCACCTCTGCTGAGTTCTGCATCTGGGATCAACATTGTCTGCCACACAGGGAGCCTTGACAGAACCATCCATGGACCCAGCAGACTCACTGATCCTTAAGAATCTTGTGCACCATCCCCAAATCCTCACTGCTCTCAAACAACAGTAAGTCCCCAGATTCAAAGACTATGTCAGTCAGGCTGAATGCTATCGAGGAAATAATAAGGATGAGGACTCAGTTTCTCCAGTTTTGCTAGATTTACATCCTGGGCAGCACTCTAACTGAACTGAGGGAGGATATGGAAGCCTGAGAACTGACTCTTTCCCTCACCTCCTCCACGTTGCTGCCACAGTGTCACTGCTGCACCAGACAAGTGCCTCCTTGTTGCTGCCATAGCAAATCTGCCCCTGTTTGCCACTGTGCAGGTCATTCCTCACCTGCTTCCTTTCTGGCAGAATTGTGGGCTGAAGCAGAAGAGGAGTCTGCCTCACCAAACCCCAGACTGAGTTTCCTCTTGAGTAGTGCTAAAGGTGTGCGTTTTGCTTCTGAGTCAGCTAATAGCAGCTGAAGTGGTTTCCCTTTATCACAGACTGATTTTGGTGTTTATGGGACTGAAAATAATGCTTTGTTTCAGAAACAATTATGTCTGCTGTCTCTGAAATTGCTAGTACAGAAATATTGTTGGGTGTTTCTCTGCTGGTCAGCCTGAGATTGTTTCTGTTGCTGAGCTGCCTTTTCTGAGCATTTTTGGTGCGTCCCATTCAAAGATTGTAACTCTGCCCCGGGCAAAACCAGAGACTGAGCTGGAGTGTCAGGTCTACTCTGGGCCCCAGGAGGTCCTTGTGCCAGAACAGCCACAGTTCCTGTCTTCTGCTAAGCTCCCTGGGTGCTCTGCTGAGCAGTTCCTGGATATGCTGCCACCTGCAGATTCCATGCCACCCAAGCCAGCAGGTCCCGAGCCAGCACCTCTCGCGCCTCCTGAGCCACTATGTCCCAAATCAGCGACATCTGTGGCACTCGAGCTTTAGCTAGAGGGTCCTAACCCTGAGCAAGAGGGTCAAGCCACCTGAGGGTGTACGCTGGAAGCCTCCTTCCAAGACTCAGACAGTATTTCAAATACTTCAAGTATAAAAAATCCTCGAAACAAATTCTTTGCTTTCATGCTTCATTTAAGTCACGTCTCTGTAGCGCGCCATTGTCACCATGGAAACAATGTTTCACCCACATTTGCAGGTTTTGCTGAAAAGGTAAACAGTTTTTAAAGGTGAAATCTAAGGATTGTACCCTAGACTCCAGAGAGTTAAAATCGAATGCTTGTGGCTAATATAATGTTGTGGTTACTGTACTCACTCTGACAACAATGAACTATACAAATGCTAAACCATTTCTCAGTAGCTCTCTCCCAGGAGAGCTTTTCATAAGCAAAAACAAGAAATTATAAAATACTGCTATGTTTACAAGTCATAGTTTATTTTAGAAATACAGAAAAAAAGTTTGTGATTCACAGGGTCAGTCAGCATATAAGGAAACACACACACACACACACACACACACACACACACACACACACACACACACACACACACACACACACACACACACACACACACAGCCTTTGTGATTACATTTACTTGAGTGTCAATAAAAAAAATCCACACAAAGCATCACTGTACAAACCTATTAAGATGTGTATTTAAGTACTATGACACATTCTTAACCAGCAGTATGTGGACTTTTTATACAGCTAGCTTGAAAAACTTAAATATGTGTGAAACATGTAGTATTGTGATCACAGTGATTAAAACACTACCTGAACCTAAATTTAAATAAAGCGCAGGAGTTTTATACAAGTCACATAACTCCATGAGTACACTGAGTGACTGCACAGTCATGATTATGGGACATTTTGAAATGCTGATTTGTGTGGTCTGAAGTTTATTTTATAGATCTGTTGTGTTCGTTTTAAGTCCAGGAGAACGGCTGTCTTTAAAATGATTTAATTTGCTTCAGCAGTTGAAATTACAGTTACAGCGTGCTGGACCTCGATGTGAACCAGCGGTCTGCTTCACAAAAAGGACGCCTCTGTAAGTGGCCAATACAGTTTTATACCACAACAAAAACAAGTATTATCATGTCGTCTCTCCTGCGGATCTTCTCCTCCACTCCGTCCACGTCTGAGCTCGTCTAGCATCTGCTCCTCTCCTGGAAAAAGATAGAGAAAGAAAAACACCTCTCTAACCTTATTAACAGCAGCAGTCTTCCTTATGATAGTCCCAGAATGAAAGATATATAAGATCCCAGAAAAAGAGGTTTAGCTTTTAACTGAGTTTAAACAAAAAAAAAAGGCTATTACTAGATCATTTTGGGTTGCCTAGGCAACTGAAATCAAAAACTGTTTAATTAAATATGCACTAGTAACAGTCGTGGCATCCCAGCAATCATTTAACTCTACAGATCCAGACTGAGCACCAGATGCAGGTGTTGGTGTGCCCCCATCTCTGTCTCCAGTTCCAGGGATGGATTTGGGAGGTTAATGGAACAGTGTATAGAGATGCATTCACAACAGGTAGGGAGATGCAGTGTCTGTGCAGCGCTCAGTAGTGATATGGGGTCATTCGACACTGACTCTGAGGAGGAGGAAACTGCAGGCTTTCACAGGACGTCCCACCGATTCTGTTAATTCATTCCATGGACGGTTTTTCGCTAGAGAAGTCTCATGAGTAGGGATGGGTATTGATAAGATTTTCACGATTCCGATTCCATTTTCGATTCTGTTTAACGATTCGATTCTTTATCGATTCTTTATCGATTCTTTTTAAAAAAGGAGAACACTAAGGTCGATTAGCTTAGAACTTTGTTTTATATCTTCTCTTTGAACAAGATAGAAATTTAGGAGTAACATGGCCTTACAAACCCAACAGTGAGATCTTAAGAGATCCACAGCCTACGGCTCTTCATGGGGTGTCACAGGGTCCCCAGGAAAAAAAATTGTAAATGTAAAATAATAAAATAAATATTCTTCTGTAGCAATAACAAAGTATAACATAAATTATTCTGTAGCAATAACACAAGAATATCCAGTAATGTCCCTGCCTACAATTAAACACATTCACTTACCGAAAATCGGGGGCATCAGCTGTGGCAAATGGGTGCAAGCCTTTGACCACAAACTTAGTCACTGCTCGGTGACATTCGTCTATCCTGAGGCCGTTCTCACTCCCGAGGCGTAACATCCCGACGTTTTGTCACGTCCTGCGGCGTTCCTGAGGAACGCGAAAGGTGACCTTCCACGTTGTTATGGTACGCGGCGGTTTCCAGCCCTGTACTGCAGCCCTAAACTTAACCTTATCACTAAGCCTAACCATAACCTTATGCCTAACCTTAACCATAACCTTATGCCTAACCATAACCTTATTCCTAACCTTAACCATAACCGTATCCCTACGCCTAAACCTAACCTTATCCCTAAACCTAACCATAACCTTATGCCTAAACCTAACCATAACCGTATACCTAAGCCTAAACCTAAGCTTATCGCTAAACCTAACCATAACCTTATTCCTAACCTTAACCAGCACTTTAATGAGGTGAAATAGTGTTTTCTAAAGCATTTTAAGGGAAAAAGCGAAGATGTGTAGATTGAGTCCAAACGGTTCTCATGTGTCCGCAGTTTTCCGATGTCGTGACGTAGGAACGCCTTGGGTGCCCGAAAACGTAATATGTTGACGATTTGTCACCTAGCGTAAAATGTTACGATTTGGGAGTGAGAACGGGTTGCTATCCTGGCCTGAAAGGAGACGCTACCGGTAGACTGCAGCGAGAACTGCCAGCATCTGAGCCAGCCAGACTCTGTCTGTCTCATCATGGTCACCTAAATGCACAGTAATGGCAGGTTTTGTAATAAGGCAGATCGCGCTAACATAATATGCACTGTTAGTTGATTATTTACCTGCCGCATTAACGTGAGAGGACGTGCAGACGTTACCGCTGCTGCTGGGTTGAGATTCACGAGTCCGGAGAGGAATTAAAAACACGACATTCATTTAAGGTCATCGCGTGTTTTGTGAGCAAATGCTTTTGCATATTCGTAGTGTTTCCTCCCTTAAATGAAATATCTACTTTGCAAGTATTGCAAGTTGCCCTGTTGTCATCTGGTCTCGTAAAGTATAACCAAACTTTTGAGTGTTTTATGCCCCTTAGGCGCCGTGTTTCCTGCCAGGTAAATGACGCTCCGCAACGTGGTGACGTCATTCGGGGCGACTGGAATCGATAAGGGAATCGTTTGCAAAAATGGCAAACAATTCCAAGGAATTGAAACAGTGGGAACCGGTTCTCAACAAGAACTGGGTTTCGATACCCATCCCTACTCGTGAGAGCATCCTACGCTCAGCCTTTAACTACGTGATGAAAACTGATGGATGATAGCGAGGATGAGGATGAACACATTTGGGGTCGCTGGTTAGATCCTTTGTTGTTTGCGGTGCAGGAGGTGTCCCAGACCTCCGCACGACTTTCTCCCCTTGAGTTGCTGTTTGGCAGAAAGGTGTTGTTGTTGGACCTAATTAAAGCAAAACTGAGAGGAAGGTCTAAGCTTAGCTAAATATGGAAATAAGTATGTTCTGAACCTAAGAGCAAAGGGTTAACCCCCAACCCATGCCCCGGGTCTGTGAGTTCCTCGACTGCTTAGGCACTGGTTGTTTTTTCATGACACTGGATTTAACCAAGGGCTACTGGCAGATTTACTATTCTCCAGAGTCTAAGGAAAAGGTACTGCAGATAGTTCCACCTACCTGGATGATGTCATCATCCACAGTGACACCTGATTGGAGCATATGCAGCATGTGGCTGGGGTGCTGGAGTCCCTGAGGCAGGCAGGGCTCACGGCCAACTCAAAGAAGTGCGTGGTTGGAAAAATTCACATTTAGCAGGAAGAAACCTCCAGCACAACCAGGCTCAGGGAGGGGCAGACGTCATCCGCGACTGGTTGAGGGTGAGGGGAGGGAGACGGGACAAAAGACATGCCATGGAAGAGAGCCAGTGATTAATATTACTTCATAATTAAATGCAGATTGGTGTATAAACACTCAGTGAGTAAAAAGGTGTGAGAGAAGGAGAGATACTCAAACTGCTTGGAGCTTCCCATGATGCACTAAGTCTATTGCAGCATAACTAAGGGAGGACTTAGGGTCATCTGATCCAGTGCTAACTATATGCTTTGTCAAAAATAAAAGTCTTAAGGATAATATTAAATGTAGAGAGCATGTCTGTCTCCCAAATCAAAACTGAGAGCTGGTTCCACAGAAGAGGGGCTTAAAAGCTGAAGGCTTTGCCTCCCATAATACTTTGAAACATCCTAGCAACCCCAACAAGCCAACGGTCTGAGAGCACAGTGCTTATTGGGGTTATACGATACTGTGAGGCCTTTAAGATAAGATGGTGCAAAATTCAATTCAATTATGAATTTATGATGGTAGCTTATATTTACTTTGAGAAGCCAAAGTCAGCCATGGCAGTGTGGATAAAATGTTATAGCTGCCTAACATAATAACCGGACACTAAAATGCAGTGTCTTTAAAACCATTTTCAACTGAAGAAAAAAGAGCAAAGGAAATAGGATGCTTGTGTTTTGGGGGAGGCCAGCTAAACTCATAAACAGGTGCTTATGTATCCTGTAACCTGTTTTTTAAAAAATCATAAAGATCCTGGCTGAATTTTTCATGTGAGTTGGCGTAGTTGGAAGCTACGGCCATCTGGCTCATCTAATGCTTTTTTATGGAAAGAAGTGGAGCATTGTGAATGAAAACAAAAAAATGGAGCGTCCTGACTGAGAGCCAAAAATAAGACAATCCACACCTATTGGTGAATATTTCATATCCAACCCCAATCAGAGCGTCAGAAGACTTTAAAGTTTGTTTACACATCTGTTCTTCTTTCCTTTATCCAGGGTGTTCTAATAAGAACTTGCCAGTATATTTAAAGGCTTCACATTGAAATAACAGAAAACTTTTCCCTTCTTCTAGTGAACCTTTCATCTTTATTCATGGAAAGACATGAAATAGAGAAATTTTTCATCTCAAAATTTGTCAAAGATTGCCAAAGATTCTAGTTTTGTAATCCCTAACATCTTTAGAAAAATAAAAACCAAACAAATAGTCCACAAAATGTTCAGTAATTCTTTTTGAAATATAAATCTTACAAATTTTAGGGATCACTGGTTTTAACATTAATTTTTGAAGTTTAGACCCTGAACCTAAATCTAACTAAACGCTTTGCAAAGAGATTTAAAAGTATATATATGGCAATATTAAGTAATCCATTCATCCATCCATCCATCTTCTTCCGCTTATCCGAAGTCAGGTGGCAGGGGCAGCAGCCTAAGCAGAGAAGCCCAGACCGCCCTCTCCCCAGCCACCACCTCTATCTTGTCCGGGGGAACACCAAGGCGTTCCCAGGCCAGCCAAGAGATATAATCCCTCACCATGTCCTGGGTCTGCCCTGGGGCCTCCTCCCGGTGGGACATGCCTGGAAAATCTCACCCAGCAGGCGCCCAGGAGGCATCCTTGTCAGATGCCGGAATCACCTCAACTGACTCCTTTAGATGTGGTTAGCACCGGCTCTACTCTGAGCCCCTCCTGGATGGCTCATTTCTGCCGCTTGTATTCACGATCTCGTTCTTTCGGTCACTACCCACAGCTCGTGACCATAGGTGGGGGTAGGGACGTAGATCGACCGGTAAATTGAGAGCTTCGCATTTACACTCAGCTCTCTCTTCACCACAACAGACCAGTGCAGCATCCGCATCACTGCAGCTGCAGCACCAATCCGTCTGTCTATCTCTCACTCCCCTAACTTGTGAACAAGACCCTGAGATACTTAAACTCCTCCACTTGGGGCAGGAGCTCATCCCTGACCCGGAGTGGGCACTCCACCCTTTTCCGGCTGAGGATCATGGCCTCAGATCTGGAGCTGATTCTCATTCCCACCGCTTCACACTCGGCTGTGAACCGTTCCAAGGCGAGCTGGAGGCCATCACCCGATGAAGCCAACAGAGCCACATCATCCGCGAAAAGCAGAGATGAGATTCTGAGACCACCCAAGTGAAAGCCCTCCGCCACTTGGCTGCTCCTAGAAATTCTGTCCATAAAAATTACGAACAGAATTGGTGACAAAGGGCAGCCCTGGCGGAGTCCATCACCCACTGGGAACGAGTCCGACTTATTGTCAGCTATGCGGACCAAGCTCTTGCAACTGTTGTATAAGGATCGAATGGCCCATAGCAATGGACCAGACACCCCATACTCCCGGAGCACCCCCGACAGGACCCCCCGAGGGACACGGTCGAATGCCTTCTCCAAGTCCACAAAACACATGTAGACTGGTTTGGCAAACTCCCATGCACCCTCAAGTATCCTTAAGAGGATAAAGAGCTGGTCCAGTGTTTCACGACCAGGACAAAACCACATTGTTCCTCCTGTATCTGAGGTTTGACTAACGGACAGACTCTCCTTTCCAGCACCCTGGCATAGACTTTCCCAGGGAGGCTGAGGAGTGTGATTCCCCTATAGTTGGAACACACCCTCTGGTCCCCCTTCTTAAAGGTGGGAACCACCACCCCGGTCTGCCAATCCAGAGGTACTGCCCCTGATCTCCACGCAACATTGTAGAGGCGTGTCAACCAAGACAGCCCTACAACATCCAGAGACTTCAGGAACTCGGGGCAGACCTCATCCACCCCAGAGGCTCTGCCGCCAAGGAGTTGTTTAACTGCCTCAGTGACCTCATCCCTGGAGATAGACGGGTCGTCCCCCTCGTCCAGACTCTGCTTCCTCCATGGAAGACCTGCAGGTGGGATTAAGGAGGTCCTTGAAGGGTTCCTTGGTTGGTTGCTATAGATCAGTGATTTACAAACTTTACTTTATGTTCAAGTCTCCTGTAGAATTAAAGAAATTAGTTTACTGCTGAACTGTATATAACCAGCATCCTTATCATTACATTAATTATCATTTCATCAAAGCATTTATTGAAGCTGTTGGCATTATGTTATAATTTGTATTACAGGGGTTATCATAATCAAATATTAACATGTTTATGACAGGTGCAGTTATAACCACTTTAAATCGTTGAGGTAAATCTATCATCTTAAAAGCTTATAGTTACAGGTGACACAAGGAGGACAAGTCCATGGGGACCTCAAAGGCCTGAGATCATCACCATATTTGGCCAGAAAGGGGAACTTCTGTGTCTGCAGTTAATTCTGTACATGCAAATTATGTGACTGTAAACGCAAGAGGGGGCGTTACAATACCCTGATGTTATAAAAGCAATCTAGAGTGTATTTTGGGTAGAGATGTACAACTGATGTTTTGCAGTTTGCACCTCTCCACGCTGCGTGCATTCATTAAAATCAATTGTTTGACCGACCTCTTCTGGACCATCATTGTTTTACTCTCGTCCTCAATTTCGAACCCGTAACACTCCCTAAAGATCCATCTCAAAATTCAATGCACATTTTCTATGGCATTTCTGGCATGGTGTCAGCTTTGCATGGTGCCAGAACAGCAACTCTTGGTTTTGCTATTAAAAAAAAATGCCATTAAGAGTAAAAACTGAAACTAAAAAAGGAAACGTTGTGTTTTTTTGGGATAAAATTGTTCAGACTAATGGTTCTTTTGCATTTACATGTTTCTTTCTTTTCATGCTTACAGATTTTTTTCACTTTTTTCTCTGCCTTTCAGTTTCAATCGTGTGCCACTCTTTTGGCATGTGTGTGAGGGGCTGAGAGGTGGAGTCGGGGGGTGTGGCTTTATTCCTGAGTCCTGGACGTAATTTCAATATCATTTGAAAACATGAATCCTTGGAGTTAATGTCTACTAATCCTAATGTAATCAACATTTAGACCAGGGGTCCCCAATCCCAGTCCACGAGGGCCGGTGTCTCTGCAGGTTTTAGATGTGTCCTTGATCCAACACAGCTGATTTAAATGGATAAATTACCTTCTCAACATGTCCTGAAGTTCTCCAGAGGCCTGGTGATGAACTAATCATGTGATTCAGGTGTGTTGACCCAGGGTGAGCTCTAAAACCTGCAGGGACACCGGCCCTCGTGGACTGGGATTGGGGACCCCTGATTTAGACAGTCAAATGTAATACATCACTGTAAACTTTATCACAATGAACTAGTTCATGCTGTACTAAACTGCCTGTGAATAAATAAATATTTGTCTACTTCAGCTTTTTTCTGCAAGAAGCGTCACAAAAATAAGTAAGAAAAACATCATTTTATAAATTCAATATCTGATTTTAAATTTCTAAAATTAATTAGGACATTACATGTGAGCTTTAAATTTCCAGTCTATAACATTGCACCTGCTGAACACTCATCTTTGACTCTATAGTGTCGACATTAATATTTTTAACCCCCGGGTTTAACATATGTGCAATATATAAATATGCAGCACAGATCACTGCGTCATTAAATATGTAAAAAATGTGCCACGTAATGCTTCTTTTCAACCAATTTGACTGAGATGCAGTTAATAAAGACTGATCAGCCTTCAGAAAGAATTGAAACTCTAAAATGTAGCACTTTGTTTTTCATGTTTTTTCTTTTTGTCAGTTACATTGTAAATGGATAATAAAAGAAATACAAAATATATGACACTTTTATTTAGGTTCTATTTACATTTTATGAAATAGTTGAATGTAAAAAACTATAAATAAAAAGTTGAACATAACACAACGCAGTTAATCAAGAAACAAATAAGTTAATACAACTTTACCTTGTTTAGTGTATCTTAAAATTGACTTTCATTTGTGTACCTGTTCTTTGAAGAACAGATGATCTGTAATAAGACGTGAAGTTTTGTAAAGCACAGTCCTGTCCCACTTACAGGACAGAGATCATGACATGAGTGACCAGTGTGCTGCTGGAGTTGTCCTTCTACCCATCCAGAGCCCTGCTGAATGGAGTGATCAATCCTCGGACTCCCTCTGAAAACAATTACAGAGCCTGTTAAAGGGCTGCAGTTAACAATGCAACAATACAACATAAACACAAAGTTTTTATGATCTTATTCAGGTTTTGTTATTCAGGAAGAAAAGCTTTGTGCAGGGTTGTTGCGACAGACAGGCTCAAGTGTTTTTGATGAATGAGATTCCAGTGAGCTTCTAGATCTCTTCATGAACAGAGGTGCACACATTTCATCCCAACAACAAAATGAGCAGAAGCCTACCCTGCTCATGAGTTTGTTTGATTGATTATTGAGCATATATGCAAAATAAAGCATATGTATACATGAAGAAAAAATATTGTCCTCTAGTACAACAGGTGCTCAAAAACAGTGGGAAGAAGTAACACTTATCTACTCCCACCCCCTTCACATAGTTGTAGCTCAGTCATGTAGTTATGTAGCTGCTTCCTGGGTATATTTAAAACTTTGTATAACACCGTACCATACTGGAAAGATCTGTTGAATATTTGCCACGATCCTGAGTGTAGTGACTCAGTGATTGTTTTTTGATTATTAATATTGTTTGTTTCTGTTAGTGTTTGGTTTTATTTGAATGATTTTTAGATCTTGGGTTTAGTTACTTTGCCTCTCCTGTGTTGCACATTCCTTGTCTGGTCTCCGCAGTCTCTATGTTCGTGTTTCTCCTGTGTCAGCCTCCGGGTCAAGCTTGCATCTCCGTGTCTGTCTTGTGTTTCCTGTTTTACTTGGGTAGTCTCGTGTCCTGTGTGAAGTATTTTGGGTTTTGCTTCCACTTGTCTCATTATGTCTGATTAGTCCCAGCTGTGTTTCCCTCCTGTTTCCCATTCCCTCGTTACTCCCTTGTGTATTTAAGCCCTGTGTTTTCATCTGTCTTTGTCGCATCATACCCTCACAGTGTTGTGTTTTTCCCTCCGTCCTTCCCTCTGAGGAAGATGGCCGTAGGGATAGATGTAGTGATGCTGAATGACAGCAACATCAGGAAGAAGGAACACAAGAAGCTGGAGAAGTACCAAGGGCTCATATACATATATATATATGTGTGTGTTTGTGTGTGTGTGTCTTATTTGAAAGTATAACTGACCCCATCAAGTTCTCCATCTATATTTACAATAACAGTGTTTAGCTTATTTCACAACAGTGGGTTGATTCCAAATGTGTTGTTACAATCTGTTGGTTTACGCGGTCAGCCAAAAGGCAGCAAAGGGTGGCTAAAGTTAGCGGTTGGTGCCCCACTTCCTCTTTGTCTTTATCCAGTGCAGTCTGCCACCTACTGGCAGCCAGCTCTTTGCAGGCTGGACCTATTTATGCTTATTACACAGAAACTACCACAGGTGTTTCCAGGTGATAATCACACACTTTCTAAGTTTGCTTTATTAATATGTTATTAATTAGAAACAGACTGTTTTGCATTTTACCATTTAAAATGACCACATTATTACTTTCTTGTTTCCTCCTTGTTACCCTACTATTACCCCTTTATTACCGAGCTGTAATAAAAAGTGCTACCAAAAAAACAAGAACACAATTTTTGTGAGAACTTTTCCTGCATGCCCCATTTCCGAAAGAGTTCATGATCCCGACCCCACTGTTTTCATTTTTTCTACTAATAATAAACAATAAAGGTTTATCTAATGTTGAATTTTACTTGAAGGTCACCTCATTAGCATCAGGGAAGTATTTACTTCTCCTTCAACAGAAGAAGGAAAGATGGAAAAAACATTTGTTCTAACTGGTTTCACTTAATGTTTTCCACCTGGTATTTTTACATGTCCAACATTGTCTAGTAACTCAAAGCATTTATATTTAATGAATTAAATAATGACAATGATAATATATGTAATATGTACATATATTATTTTTTACAATATCACTGAGAATTGGTTTAAGACTTGTGTGTGCTGCTGAGGCTTTTTCCATAATGATTTCCTCTTTTGATTTAATCTGAATTTATGATAAAATGTGAATTGTGGAGTTTTTAGATTTTTGTGTTTAAAAAAAGTAAACAAAGGCCACAAAAGAAAAAGAAATGATCAAGCAGGTAATAAATGTTCTGATGCTAATGTGTTTTCTTCTCTCGACTATCTGTCCATGACCTAGAGTGAAATAAGCTACTTACTGTTCTCTCTCACACTCATCTGCAGCAAAGATGTGCTGACTGGAAAGTGTATGAATTCTCATGGCATAAAGAGTTCCCCTCTTCAATCAATTTTCATTAGACATACCAAAGCATATCACTTTCATTTCCTACCGAAACATGTCCTTGTGTCATTGTCACAGTGATCAGTGAGAGGAAAAGAGAAAAAAGTCCTCCTCTCTGGTCTGTGTCTCTCATTTTCTATTCATAATTAAAGTGTCTCTGAGGACCCTTGCTCTGCACTGCCCTATTTCCATACTCACACACAAAGAAAGTCTTTTATGCTTTGTTCTGTCTGGAGAAATCATGGCATTTCTTCTTCATAATGATGTCTTCCTCTCCCAACAGAATTAGACTGTTCTACAATTCAGAATGTGGTCTCATGCCTGCATGGCCTGTTAGCTTCCATTTGCAGTGTCTTATTATGGCATCTGTACACTCTGATTGTGATCTCACACTTCAGTTTAGACTTCCAGCAGTGACATTTTCTTTGCATGCAGGACTGGAAATCTACTCCAAATAACACAATAGACGCCTGATAAAGGCACTGATATAGAAATCTGTATGAAGATGCCATGACCTGGATTTTCCCAAAGCAAAAGCATAACAGCTCCAGTATCTCACAGACGTGAGTGCAGCCCTCACATGTTTGCAAACATTTTATTCTTTATTTTAAGGGAGAACACTGAGAACATGACACTGTGATACAATGTAAAGTAGTCTGTGTACAGCTTGTACAACAGTGTAAATTTGCTGTCACCTCAAAATAACTCAACATACAGCCATTAACATCTAAACAGCTGGCAACAAAATATTTAAAATATAACAAAATATTTTTAAAATTATAGGGGTGTACTCACTTTTGTGAGATACTGTACATGACTGAAACATCATTTTTTAAATTCTATATGTTAAATCATCATGTGGTACGTGAGGCCTGTACAATGAAGTAAGATTTCATCTAATCAAGGCAACCCTGGGTTTTCTGTACTACAAAAGTGGATCACTTACTACCAGGGTAGATTGCCATAGAATAGAATAGAATAGAATAGTCCTTTATTGTTATTATACATCCATCCATCCATCTTCTTCCGCTTATCCACAGCCGGGTCGCGGGTGCAGCAGCCTAAGCAGAGAAGCCCACACCTCCCTCTCCCCAGCCACCTCCTCCAGCTTGTCTGAGGAAACACCGAGGCGTTCCCAGGCCAGCAGAGAGATTTAATCTCTCCAGCGTGTCCTGGGTCCGCCCCGGGGCCTCCTCCTGGTGGGACATGCCCAGAACACCTCATCCAGGAGGCATCCTTGTCAGATTGCATTTGCGACCATGTCTGAACCACCTCAACTGACTCCTTTCGATGTGGAGGATCAGCGGCTCTACTCTGAGCTCTACTTCACCACGACAGACTGGTACAGCATCAGCATCACTGCAGCCGCAGCACCAATGCATCTGTCGCTCCCTTCTCACTCATGAACAAAACCCTAAGATACTTAAACTCCTCCACTTGGGGCAGGAACTCGTCCTTGACCCAGACTGGGCACTCCACCCTTTGTCATTATACATGTAAAATGAAATTGTGGGTGCTCCACATCAACTGTGCACATATGAAATATAAATAGTAATTATATCGACATAATGATGGAACAGTGATTGAAGTCTTTCAGCTTCAATCATCGTGTTTTGCTTTTCCTTCCTGCCTCCACGTAGGCCTCGTCCAGTCTCACTGAAAAATGCACTTAAACACCTGCACGCTCATACAGTCTGGTAACTGTGCTGAGGTACCTTTTAAATTAAATTAAATATATAAATAACAACAAGATTTTAAATTTCCACCTCGGACTCCCAGGCTGAATCTTCAGATGGTGTTTCTGCTCCTCACAGGGAAACTAGACGAAGAACAGCTTCAACTGTTCCAGCGCAGCTGTAGGCTGGAGAGGGCAGCACATCTTACACCCTTGTCGTCTTCATCAACGTAGAAAACTTTTTAACTACTTGAGTAATCAGTACGATTCAGGAATTCTCTTCAGCAGAAAACAGACGTCAGTATACTGGATATCATCATCGTCAGAAAGCAGATGTCCCTCACTGGCATCAGCTGTGGAGGCTGGATATCCCCACATTTGGAGACAACGAGGCAGTAAATTTTATTAGCACACTGCCAAGGTTGGACTCTCCCTCTGCCATAACACAGAGTTCTTCTTCAGAGCTCCCCCCCTTTATTCTTCTTAAAGCTTAAGCGAGCGTCTAAACCCTGCGGTCCCTCTGAGATATTTGCCTTTGTGTTCGATCTCTCAGAGGCTGGAGTACTCCTTCTAATCGCCCCATTATGCTTCCAGTGCTGCCTGTGTCATGTGCCACATTTGACATCGACCGATCGTGTGCTTCTCAATTTTTGTAACCTGGTGCGTTGCGCCGCGGTTGCCACAGCCCAGTTTAAGACATAAGTGTACGATCATGTCAGTTTTTTCCACCATTTTAATGATATTTCACTACAGAGTCTGCAGATATACAGATGGAGATGTTGGAACAGTTTAAAACTAGAGAGTTTGTGGGAAGCAATTGTAACAAAACACTCGACAAAGGCTTCTGGTTTTGACTTCTTATTGTCAAGGTGACCTACGTAGAGTCAGGACTGAACTGATACAAATTCCACCCACACTGAGTGCATTTGGAGTTTGCCTTTCTCTGCAAGGGAGTCTCTACAGCATTACTTAGTTAAATGCATTTGATTGATATATGTATCAATCTGGCTATTTTATGTTTTTTTTCTATTCTTGTTTTTTTTTTTTTACTTTATTATATATTTTATTCTGTAAGAATACTGCCAATATTGAATTTTCAGTTTGAATTTGAGACAGAGATAACACACATTAAAGGAGTGAACGTTCTGCAGACATGAAGTCTGACTTTCTTGGTGCAAATCAATATTGCTCAAGAAAACAGGACAATGGAAAAAGGTACAGTAGCTAAAAGGATGAGGGAAGGAAAGAAGGAAAGAGGTTAGTAGAGAAGCAAGATACAGAAATAAAGAGGGTGAACATAGGAAGGGAGGGAATATTTCACTCCATGTGTCTTCATCTGTTCTTCCTCTATGTCATTTTGCATGCTTTTCTCTCCAGACCTGTCTCACACAGCCACACATGCTGAGAAGCATTGTAATAAAATGTAACAGCTGTGCAAAATGCCAGCCTGGCCTTTTCTCAGATATACAGTCTGAATCAGTCTAAATGTTACCCTTATTCTTCTTCAGCAGAGAAAATGGACGAATAGAGCAGGGATTCACATGACTTAAGGATTGGAGGAGATTTGGGGGAGGGGAGATTGGGGCAGAGGGTTAGGAAGTAGTGGGTGGGGAATTGGGGAACATGTGAAAACAGAGACAGAAGCCTCAGAAATCGGGGGGGGGGGATACAGCCAGCAGCTCAGAGATCAGCTTTGCAAACACTATAATCAGAAGATAAGGCAGGTAACGAGTTTCACCAAAAATGCAAAGTCTCAAAAAGCATGAGGGAATAATCCCTGATTTCAGACGGTAAACATTAGAGATCATTCTGAAACATTTCTGAACAACAAGAAAAATCAAAACAACGAACAAGCAGTGCAGAAAATCAGAACACACACCTGAGGATGGACATATAAACAATGTATGTTCTCTCACAAAGACTGTGAAACGAGATTGTGAGCACCTCACGTGTACTCTGGACAGGGATCATGTAGAGTCACGTCTGTTACAGTGGAGATAGCATAGAGACAATACAGTGAATGTGTAAACTGAAAAAACCCTTTCTATATTATTATTTACAGTTTACAAACCTCATGGCCATTTACAGCATTAACTTTCCCAGTTTATTCCTGTTATAACTGGTAGCTGATTTTGTAATATAAATTGTTCCTGCCATGCACAGTGATCTGGTTTCTCCTTTGTTGTTGTTGTTGTTTCCCTGGGCTCTTTATTCTGAACTTCTCAGTTAATACTGTTCATTTTTTCCCTTCGGTAGTTTTGTTGTTCTAGTTTTGGTTTCAGAGGTGAGACCAGCAGAAATTAGGCTTTCTTGTCCGAGGACATTCAAGTAAAGTAAAAAACCCCCAAAAAAGACAGCGGCTGACAGCGCTGTAAACAACGGTAAACTGGTGGGTAATAAGCGAATGAATAATGCCGAAAACAGAGATGGGAAACTGTTCTTGAAGTACACAGAGAGAGAGAGAGAGAGAGAGAGAGCTGTGCATGAAGTTTTTATCGTGGTGGAAGCAAAACAGCAAAAGTCAGAGCGAATTCATGACGATATTTATCAAATGTGAAGCGTAGTTTGCTGCTTCTTTTGCTGCTGGCTCGGTGAATTTTGGTTGGAGAGAGACAAAACCTGCAGCTCAGAATCTCGCGCAAAAAAGACATAAAAACAAAGCTGGACCCGCCCACACAGCAGAATCAGTGAGCTGTCGCCTTTCAGCCCCCACGGCGTGTCCGTGTACGAGCCGTTGGTTGAGAAAGCCAAGAAAGACAAAGCTGATTCTGATGCGTCGGGTCCGCTCTGTGTTTACGTCTTTGTGTGGAATCCATTAACCTGCTCTCATTTGCTGTTTGGTGGTTGTTGAAATAGTTTTGTGAGCTTTAATCTGAGAAACTGGCGTTTCTGGCAAAATACATTTATATTTAAAAGTCAATTTAGGATTTCATGAATCGATATCGCTTTATTCACGCTACTCACCTCTCTCTATCTGCCTGAACTTTCAAACTTAAGCTGGGCATACACTGTGCGATTTTTTTCAGTCGTGCGATTCAGCTCCTGCTCAAACTGCACGATTGACTCGCAGGGGTTAGAAGTTCATAGGTCACGATGCAGGGTCTCACACTATACGGCCTGATGCTCTGATGCGACCTGAGTGCTCACACTGTGCCTCCATAAAATGAAGGTTATAACAGAAAATCTGTCGCTCGCTCTCCCTCTGTGTCTTTCACTCACACAGACACGCACACCACCACCATCAACTTTGCTAAATTGCTAATGAAAAACATTGATCAGGCAGCTGTGTTTGAGCAGCAATGTAAATCCAACTATTTTCACGGTTGTTGTGGTCGTGATAATTTTGTGAGGCCACATCGAAAAGGCTCGGATGAGCTTTCCAAAGTTCTACAAGTTGTGCCTCCATCGCTTGTGTCCAGATCACACGCTGCACTGCTGTGCTGCTCCGTCTTTTTCACCGACGTTTACGTGTTTGCGCGTGGGCAGTGTGAGCGGCTGCGGCGACACCCTCACGAGCGATTAATGATCGGGAGCTGGTCGTGAGGTGTTAATCGCTTCTCGTTGCCCCACGTATACTACACGATGCACGACGCACGATGAAGGCCAAACTCGGGCCGATCACCAAAACGGTCACACAACTCAAAAGTCGGCTCAAAATGGGCCAAAAATTGCACAGTGTAAGCCCAGCATTAGACGAAGGACTACAGGAATATCTGGACCACAGCCTGACTATCTCTGATTAGTTTAGACCACGATAGGGGCATAATGTGTGTCTGTTGTTGACCACACCGAGACTTTCAGAGTTGCAGAGAATTTTATTTTATTTATTTTACTCGAAAAGTTGGTCGCACCGGTGCGCCCTAGGGTTTTTTTTTAGTCGCTCCATTGAAAAATTTGTTTGCATTTGCGACCAAATTGGTTGCACTCTAGAGTCCTGATATATATATATATATATATATATATATATATATATATATATATATATATATATATATATATATTAGGGGTGCAACGATACACAAAATTCACGGTTCGGTTCGGTTCGATACTTTGGTGTCACGGTTCGATATTTTTTCGATACAAAAAAATGTTCATGCTTTTTTAATTTGTCATTTATTAAAATTATAAATATATATTTTAACTCAAAAGTACAGTTTTTAAATTTAATGTTGCTGAAACGACAAAGTAATAAAAAAAATTAATCTATCTGATCGAGAAATCCCTCATCTTTGGAAAAGAGAGTTTATTACAGAGAAATGGCTCTTTCCAAAATAAAAGCTATACTATACGCTTCTTCTGGGGTATACTCTCAGCAGCATATTAAACATATCAGGTCCCCATAAGGAGAATCATGTGCTAACGGCTGTCTAAATGACTCGGGTAAAGTTTGTAGCAATTGTCTTTGCACTAGGATGATGTCGGTGTATATGTGCAGTCATATTCGTTGTGTTCCCACTAGTGCTGTCAGCGTTAATCTTGTTAAAATGACATTAACGCCATAACGCGGCAAATCTCCGTTAACGAGCTACCGCAGATCGCCCCGTGCGTGGGGCTGGACGGCGTCAACACGTTAACGAGCAAACTGCGCTAACGCACTAGTTCCCACCCATGTAATTGAGCATTGCGTGGCACATCCGACATACTGTTTTACTTTTGTCCATGACGCGCTTACCTTCAGGGTCATACTTCACATGAAGACCAAAATAGTTCCAAAGGCCAGATCTGAATGAGGGTGGGGGAGGTTCAATTTGCCATGTTGCAACGAGCTTAGCTTCTGTCTTGCTAGCTTGCGCTGCGCTCAGTGGATCTGCGCTCGACAGTGCAGCCTAGGCGGAGTAGTCGAACGCAGATCCACTGAGCTCTCAACACAGACAGCATCGTCAGAAGAAAAGTTGATAAAATAAATTAAAAATTTTGTATTGTTCGATACACATGCGTACCGAACCGAAAGCACTGTATCGAACGGTTCAATATCGATACGAGTATCGTTGCACCCCTAATATATATATGTATATATATGTATATATGTAACCTGATCCAACCTTAACTATAGGCTTAATTTTTTTTTAAGAAGAGAGATTTGAAGCCTAATCTTAAAAGTAGTGAACGTGTCTGTCTCCCACAGGAGAGCTGCCTGATAGCTCTGCCTCACGTTATGCTTTTTGGAAAGTACCACACGTAGAAATAATCTAATACTATGAGGTCTTTAACTAAGATATGATGGAGATTTTTAGGCCATTTTTTTCCTGTTTTCATTAAAACAGAATATGTTCCCCACCGTAGATGATATTGTATCCCCGTGGTGTATTGTAATGCACAGTTCAGCCTTTTGGACCTTTCGAGCACGGTGTTATATGTTCATTTTTTGGCACATCAATCATAGTCTTTCTCATTAACTCTGCACTGAAGATCTCCCTGGATATCCTCCGGCTGAGGCTCATTACAAAGTCAGAGGTGAGCAGACTGAAAGTTCCTTCCAATTGCTTCTTTCTTTGGAGCAACATAATGATGGCAGATAATTTTTAGATTCAGACTGGGAAGTGATAAACATGGGAGACGAGACACTTTGGCTAGATAGACTGAATCCAGTCACATCACAGCAGTATTTTAATTAAAAGAGCAACAAAATGATCTTTAAAGTATCGACAGTGTGGACATCTCTGAGTGCACGTGTTATTTTGGTTTAGGTAAATGCAGTTATAAGAAAAACACAATCAAACATCAGATTGATACAATCATATGAACCCTTTGATTTTTTTTGTAATGCATTCAAAAAGTATAACTTTAACTGATAAGATGAATAATGAACAAGTGTAATTAAATGCCTGATAAGCAGACAGAATATTGACCGATCCCATAGATGTGTATGGGTTTTTTTTTGTAACAGTGTGCTGTCTTTAGTGGCAGGTTTATGGAAAGTGATGCTTCACAACTCCTGTCAACTATGCACAGCAGAAATACTTAAACATTAATTAAGTACAAATGGTGTACAACAAATACAGCCACTCAAAATTGCAGCTTTCAGCCAGAGGTCAGCTGTCAGGTGTCCCCGTCTTTCCCTTGGGGCCTGACTACTTTCCAGTATAAACACACCCTTCCACCAAGAGATGGCGCTTTCTTCAAAACCCCCCCAAAACTTTGACTTGGCTAGTTAGCTAAATGTGGTTTTCTCAGTATTATTGTAGGGTCCTTGCTTATAATAATATGTAAAGCGCACTGAGGCCATGTTTTGATTTGCACTATATCAATAACTAAATTGAATTCCACATTGGTTTGATAGCTTAATGCCTTGAATTGGCAGCACATTACCTGGGCACCGCTCAGCTCTCAATGGTAAAGGCTCACAGGTTCAAAGCAAAGTCTACTTATGAGCTGTAAGTAAGTACAAATTTAAAACATAAGCACAAATATGAGTACAAATTTAAACTACACTTTTGAACATTTGACTACTAGAGCCTTGTAATAGAGCTGGGGAAAACTAAATGTAACTCACCTGTCTCTAAGCTGTCAGGCTTATAGGTGGTGGTAGAAAGGACCAAAGGCACACAGCGTAGCAGTCACGTGAATGTTTTTATTTACAGTGTATTTTGATTTTTGCTCGTGCAGTTTTACATCCCTGTCTCCCTGGATCAGGAGTAGAGACACTTTTGGGGGGTTTTAGAGTTTAGAGTTTGCTCTTTGTGCTGAAGCGACGGACAGTTAGCAAAAAGATGTCTGGTTTCATGGCAATAAAAGCATTCATGAGCGGCCCTAGGAACAGGATTACGGCGTGAAGAATGCTTAGGAGAAACCTTTTGTCGTGGTCCGGGTGAGTGGCTGTATTTTTCCACAGTGCTGTGGTCTCCACTTCCAGAGCTCTCATCTTACCCATTGTCCACACCTGGTGGTGATTCAGCCAGCTGTACTTCAGACCAGTGCACACAGCAATCTTTGCCAGATCATCTGCTAACCTATGTTAGCGTTTGGCCGTGAGTGTTTCTAGTGAACCATTGTGCTTGTCTTACTTATCTTGGGGTATCTTTGTGTTCTAGTAATTTCTCGGATCATCTACTCACCTGCAATACTCACATTTACCTGGACGCTGGTGTTCTCTGTGAAATCTGAGCTGCGATACATCGGCTGTTCTAGACAACCTCCCTGACACCACACCCTGAACCCGCTGCTCCACACTGCTCTGCAGCTGAGCCACAAACCACATCCACAGTGGGATAAAATAATTTAAAAAATAGAGACCAAATATGGTTTTGTACCAGGGTATACAACATGTTGTAGATGTGGCCATTATAACACAGGAATTGACCAACTCTAGGTGTTAATTTGTAAAAGAAGCCAACATCTTAGTAATCTCACAAATACATCAGAGGATCTCTGTCTGTGTGCATCTTTCCTCTCTTTGCTCTCAGCAAATTCTCATGCTTTTTTTTTTTAAATGTGAGCAGGCACTGCTTTGAAAAGTTCCAAAGTATATATTTTGGAACCAAGTGCATTGATAGCACTAATGTGAATCAAGGTGAGGGTCAGGCAAAGAGTGAATCTGAAAATCCTGACAACTGTCAGAAACGCTACATCCAGATGAACAGAATCAAGCTTTTGGGAACCGTCAGAACTACTTCCAAAGGGGACAACATCTATTAGACGTTAAATACCAGAGACATTCCATACCATTTTTCTTTCTTTAGAAATAAAGAAGCCTTTTGGATGTGTTACATCCCCCAGGAGGATGCTGGTTTTCTCTGGTGAAATAATACTGTGTCTTCTGTCTAGGCTCCACCTCCTCTGTTCTGATTGGGTGCTGGTACCTGAATCAACCCTAACCCTAACTGCCAATCGGCAGAGCCCTATATAATGCCTGTGGAGCTGTCTTTCTGGGCCCTCTGGCCACTTTGACTGCCATACTTGTGCAGGCTCACATGCCTTTGGAACTGTCTGTTATGTGTCTGTGTTCAGACTGCCTGTAGGGGAGAGCTGGCTTTTGTTTTGCGATCCCTTGTTTTCTACTGTTTATGTGCTGGTTAGGTAGGATATTGTTGTAGGTTGTATATTTTGTTGTCTTTGGAGTCAGGTAAGTTCATTTTATTTTCTATCAGGGATGTTTTGTTTGTTAGAGCCAAGCTGACTCCTGGCTCTAAAGAAGCTACATGGCTCCGCCCTCCTCTTGGCTTACCACCCCACAGGAGGAGCAGGAGGAGAAGGGCAACGTGAGTGAAGTTGACCCCCCACCTTCTTCACATTCAACAAAAGTGGTGTCACATGTTTGTGCTACATTTGTGCTGCAAAAATTTTCGTTTGTACCGCTATCACTTTAAAAATATTAATAAAATAATGTCTTGATGCGTGCTCAATCATCCAGGTAAGTAAATCCCAAAAGGTTGATTCTGTTCATCTGGACGTTTTCAGTGGGAGAAACGTTTCATCATCATCCAAGTGACTTCTTCAGTCTCAGCTGACTGCAGTCTTATAAACAGGACATGTACAGTGACTGGAACAAGCACCACTGAATGAACGATGGGCTGGGAGGTCACTACCCGTTGTAATTTTTTCCCATGTGCAGGAGCCATACCACACAGTGATGTGTGGTATGGCTGATACAAAGCGCCTTGAGGCGACTTTTGTTGTGATTTGGCGCTATATAAATAAAATTGAATTGAGTTGAATTGATGCAGCTGGTGAGGATACTCGCAATGGTGCCTCTGTAGAAGGTGCTCATAATGGGGGTTGAAGTTCTTGCTCTTCTCAGTTTGCAGAAGAAGGAGAATCGCTGTTGGTCTTCTCCACATTCAGGGACGGATTGTTGTTGCTGCACCACTCTGCCAGATGGTTAACTTCACCCCTGTAGTAGATCTCATCATTGTTGCTGATGTGACCTACCACAGTTGTTTCTCCTGCAAACTTGATGAAAAGGTTGGAGCTGTGTGATGGTGTGCAGTTGTGGGTCAGCAGAGTGAAGAGAAGGGGGCTCAACACACATCCTTGGAGAGCCCCTGTATTCAGTGTTCTTGGGCTGGAGTTGTTGCTGCCGACCCGTACTGTCTGCTGTCTTCCTGTCAGGAAATCCAGCAGCCAGTTACACAGCGAGGTGCTGATCACCAGCAGATCCAGTTTGTGAATGAGTTACTGGGTAATGATGGTGTTGAATGCTGAACTGAAGTCTATGAACAGCTTTCTAACGTATGAGTCTCTAGTGTCCAGATGTGTGAGGGCTGAGTGGAGGGCAGTTGAAATCGCATCATTGGTTGAGCGTTGACCGGTATGTGAACTGGAAGGGATCCAGGTTGGAGGGAAGAGATAATTTGATTTGATGCATGACTAACTGTTCAAAGCACTTCATAATGATGGAGGTGCGACTGGACAGTGGTCGTTAAAGCAGGAGGTAGATGACTTCTTCGGCACAGGAATGATGGTGGAGGCTTCGATGCATGTGGGAACGACAGCCTGACCCTTGTGATGTGTTAAAGATGTCTGTGGACACATTTGTGAGTTCCACAGCATAGTCCGTCAGTGCTCGTCCAGGGATGTTATCAGGACCTGGGGCTTTGCGTGTATTGATTTTGGCAAGGGGTCTCCACACACTGTCTGGGGATTGTGTCACCACGGTCTGCAGAGTGGGCTTGTAGTCTGTGATGGTTTGTATTCCTTGCCACAGCCTCCGAGTACCTCTGCTGTCGCTGAAGCTTTGCGAAATCCTCCTGGAGTACTGCCTTTTAACCTCTGATGGCACATGACAGGTTTGTCCTTGCTGTTCTTAGGCTCACCTCATCCCCGGCTCTGAAGGCTGCATTTCACAACCTTAAGGAGCCTTTAGACCTCACCTGTGAGCCATGGTTTTTGATTGGCCCGGACAGTGATAGTCCTGGTCTCTGTGACATCATCGATGCATTTTGGGTTGTAGGCAATGACAGTTTCTGTATAGTCCTGAAAGTCTGTGGTGTTGTCACGTGTGGCAGCCTGTTTAAAGATCTCCCAGTCTGTGGTGGAAAAGCAGTCTTGCAGTGCCTCTGAGGACCCTTCCGGCCACACTTACCTGCTTACAAACTGGTTTGATGACTTTGACCAGGAGCCTGTATGCTGGCATTAGCATAACAGTGATGTGATCAGAGGCACCAAGGTGGGGGAGGGAGAGGCCTTTGTAATCTCCTCTCTGGGTGGTGAAAACATTGTCCAAAAAACAATGACACAAATGAACATAATGACACCACAGGGAAAAAGAAACTAAACACAATGAAAAGACACACAAGACTCTTTCAAAATAAACCAGGAAACACTGAGAAAATAAAAATAATCAAAGAATAAAACTAAAACACACAAAACACTGGGTCGTAGACCCAGTACCATGACAACGGGATCACTACAGTTTTTCACTTAGGCAGGAGCTGTACATTATCACTGTACTGTACATGTCCTGTTTATAAGATTGGGGAAAGCTGCAGTCAGCTGAGCCTGAAGAAGTCACCTGTATGAAGATGACACGTTTCTCCCACTGAAAACGTCCAGATGAACAGAATCAACTTTTTAGGATTTACTTACCTGGATGATTGAGCACGCATCAAGATATTATTTTATTAATATTTTTAAAGTGATAGCAGCATAAACAAAATTGTTTGCAGCACAAATGTAGCACAAACATGTGACACCACTTTTGTTGGATTTGAAGAAGGTGGGGGGCAACTTCACTCACATGAAGGGGCAATGCCACAAGGCACTGACAGGGGCATTAGACATCAGGACACCATAGGTCGCAGGTCGAGGAATGTCTTTGTCGTATCATCAGCTCTGAGCTGTATTTCTTGGATGTTGGGTTAAGACAGGAGCAGAACTGATCAACTGATCACCACCTGATGGTCAGGTGGTGAGGAATGATGCTGAACACACCTGATGTACTCCAGCTGGAGTTGAGGGTGCCATGGGAGCATCTGGCAGAGGCCCCAGTCCTCCAGATCTTAAATTTCCACCACTGGCAAAGCTTTGATTGTGTTTGAAGGGTGGCTGGGGACACTGAGTGTGAGTGGACTGTGTTTTGCACCTCCATTGCTGAGGCCGTAGCTCCCCGGGATGACCTAGGCTGCATTATTGGAGAGGTATTCTGTCCATTAATCAACCCTCACAGCATTGATGAAAATAGTGCAGTTTTCATACTGGTTGTGGAACACCACCAGCTCTTTATCCTCTTAAGGATATTTGAGTGTGCATGGGTGTTCGCCCAAGTAATCTATGTGTGTTTTGTGAAGAAGGCACTGAGCACATCTCTCAGGGTATCCTGGTTTGGGAGCATTTAATATCAGGCCCATTGTTACAGGCCGTTTGGTCCCCACACACCCACAGCAAGAGCTTGGTCGATATTGCTGGCAGTAAGTTGTACTCATTTCAGGTGGGTTTTGGACTCCATCAGGGCTGCCCTTTGTCACTGATGTTATTCAGAGTTTTGATGTACAGACTGTCTAGGCATAGCCTAAGTGGAAGGTCTTAACTCTGGTGCCCTCTGGTATCTTTGCTTTCTTTGCCTCCCAATGCCACGGTTCTCAGCAGGAAAAGGGTGGAATGACCATTTTCAGTCTGGGACGAGTTGCTGCTGCAGGTGGAGGAGTTTACGTTTTTCAGAGTCTTATTCATGAGTGAGGGGAAAGTGGGGCATGAGATAATCAGATGGATTGGGGCTGCATAGACAGTGATGGGGACACTCTACTCATCTGTTGTGTTGAGTTGAGCATAAAAATAAAGCTGCTGATTTATTGGTCAATCTATGTTCCAGCCATCAGTCCTCATGAGCTCTGGGCAGTGGCTTCAACAGTGAGGTCGAGGATAAAACTAAAAATGAGTTCCAGTTAAGGTGGTTTATGTATCTTATTAAGTTGCACCTTGGCTCCTCCTAGGTGACTTGTTTTGGACATGTGCCACCAGGATTAGGCTCAGGGGCAGACCCAGGAGTCAGCTAGCTTGGGAACAACTCGGTGTTCTCCCAGATGAGCTAAGAGAGGTGACGGGGGTGAGGGTACTCTGGGCTTCTCTGCTTAGACTGCTGCCTCTGTGACCTGAACCTGGGTAACAGGTGGATGGATAAGTTAATATAAACTTATTAATACTAAATTATTAATACTAAATTATTAATACTACATGAATGACACTTTTTCTTGTGACATTTAATTATTTTGCAAATGTTCGTTGTCATTTGTTCCATGTAGGTATACTAATGACATGCCTGTATCTGAACCCTGCTGGGATAGTGAGGGCAGTGGCGGTCCTAGCCTGTTTGGCGCCCCGGGCGAACACGCCCTCTGGCGCCCCCCCCCACACACACGCACACACGCACGCACACACACACACGCACACACACATATATGACCCTATATATGAAGAGAGAGAGAGTATGCAAACGGCTACCAAACAGACATCATAATTCGTCATACAATGAGAACAGGACAAATCAACAATTCACACTGACTAATTAATATTATATTATTGTATATATTGTTTGGAGTTTAGTCTCTTACTGTTACTATTTTTACCATTTCTACTTGGAGGAACTGTAACCCACATAATTTCCTTAGGGATTAAGAAAGTATTCTGATTCTTAATGTTTTAGGATACATGACCTGCCATTATCCAATGACACATCTGCTTACCTGTATCTTTTGCTCGTTTCTCCTTGTAGGAGCCATAATTAAATGTATTGAATTTTAATGATCACTGGGTTTTCATTTGTTTGGTTGCTATGGTGATGTGTAACGGGAGTCACGTGGGTGCTAGCGGTGACATTAAGAGTCAGTCTGTCTTTCACTGGTTTGATTTTGACAGAGAGGAGGGCTGGGTAGCCGTAGATTTTGTTGACCGCAGCACAACGAGTTTCCCCTTGTTGCATTAGAGCTGTGATGTTTTAAGAGTTTGAATCGCGAGCCGATCACATTGCTCTGTAAACTTTTCAAGCACTTTAATAAACAAGCAAGCAATTCCACCTCTCGCATTATTGCGTACAGTTGACAGCGCGTCAGGCAAATAGGCTCCATCCCCGGCCTCTAGCGACTGTGGAAGTCGCTACACTCCTCCTCTTCTTTTCTCTTTTTTTTTAAACTTTAAAAACGGGTTGTGTGTGAGACTTTAAATTATCAAACTGTAAATTATAAACTTTAAATTGTTATTGATCCCTTTACCCCTGGTCCTAAAGTGTATATTTATTTTCTTACTCTTCTTATATTTATTGTTTGTTTACTTGCACTGCTGTAACTGGAGCCTCGTCGTCTCATCTCTTTATATACTGGACTGTATGTAGCGGAGATGACAATAAAGTTTACTTTGACTTTGGCAGCGAGCAGGCGCACCGAGGGCTCTCGCGCTCACTTTTCACGTATAGAATTTCGAAAAAACATCGGTGCAAATTATAAGTCAGTATCATGATGTCTGCTGTTTTCGTGTTTGTTGGTTTGTTTTTACTTTGTTTTATTTTGTGAGTTGGTTATTAGACGCTGCTCCAGCCACCCAGAGAATCCCCCGCTGCCCCGCCCTCTCCTCCCTGTGCCGCAAGCAGCAGGCGCACCTCGCAAATGGAGGGCGCCCTTACTCCCAGCAAATGGGCGATAGAAAACCGATCGGTGCCTATGCCATTCCCAATATGCGCTGGCATGATGTCGGGGCAGCATGAGTACGAGCAATTTTTTTTTTTTTTTTGCCGATGCCCGTGATGCCACCCCCCACCACGATGCCGCCCCGGGCAACTGCCCGTGTCGCCCGTATCTAAAACCGCTACTGAGTGAGGGGTGTTAAGAGCTTTTAAAGTGCTAAAACATGTCTGTAAGAATACTGCATAAACACATTTGCCTTTGTTTTATAAGCTCCTTATGCTTTGGAAAGCACAATGAAGCAATTGCATGCAATGAAAATACACACACATGCAAATGAAAGTGGCTGGTGGTTTTCCGGGCTTCATGCTTGAACACAAAACATTTGCTTAAGGTCACCTCGGTATCACTACAGAACATTCAGCTTAAAGAGGTGAAGACAGGTCTTTGATTCACGCTATAAATGTGAATTGCACCAGAAGGAGCATTCAAACCTTTTCAGTGTTATACACAAAGTGATCACAAACTGCAGTTCAGATCAATGCTGTGTTTTCCACACTTTGCACAGGACTCCACAATCTTTACTGAGCTAGAAGCTTCCATCCAAGCCTAAAACACACTTAACCAAAATGATCTGAGGTCATTGCCTTAAAATCATCATGTAGCCCCCATTCATAGAAAAGTTTCAACATTAGCAAGTAGTCTTTTATAAATCACCAAATAACTTAGCATACATGTTATTCAACTGTGGGGAAGCTGGAGCATCCAGAGGAAACTGAGGCAGGCACAGGACAACACACACAAGTCGGTTTTATTTATGCAGCACCAAGTCACATCAACTGTCAGTTGTGATTTGATCCAGGACCTTCTTGTAGTGCTAGAAGTATTGCTGTTACAAGAGTAAATAGTAGATTATTGGGTATTTCTTAACCCAAACATCTACTATCTTTGTTCTATTTTACTTTTTATTTTACTTAGAGACTTCTATTAGATTTTATTCTCACTAGAAACTGCAGCTATGATGGCAGAAAGTGGCCATCCTTAGTCCCAGCAACAGGTCACCTTCCTCGGACAACAGATAAAAAGAATTAAAAAGAAAAAAGAGGCAATTTCTGGACACCCGCGCTGCTGATTTGGTGATTGTTTTTGCATGTGTGTTTTGTGCTGGGAGCCAGTCCAATCCATGCAGCTTTTTCTTTCTTTGCCACACTCAGCACACGGGCTAAATGGATCTAATTAATCGTAGCTAAAAGGAATTAATGGTGTGTGTGTGTCTCTGTGTGAAAGTGTTTGTGTTTATATACGTGTGTGTCTTTTACCAGTCTGCGTTATATAGGTGTGTAAAGTTGAGATAAAAAAGCCATCAGTCTGCCTGTACCTCCTGCACGGCTCAGTTTGTTGGCAATGAAAGAGAAAAATAAAAATACAGCGAGAGAAAGGGCAACAGGCAGGCAAAGGGATTTTTGTCTTATTTCACCTTTCATTTTGTCAATCCTTTTCTCTTTGAAGCTCCTCTTCTGTTTTTCCTTGTCACTCTTATTTCCTCTCTAGTTTTATCTTCCTTTTCTTTAAACATTTCAACTCAGAATAGTCGATTTCAATGAATCACAGATTAAAAAAGCCTAAAGTCATAAGGTAAGATGGGCTGAATAGTGGCATAGTTGTGGTGCTTTGCAGTGTTGCCTCACAGGAAGGAAGTTCCTGATTTGAACCCCAGCTAAAGTCTTCTTCTCTAAAGTCTTCTAAAATGCTTGAAGCCCTGTATCATTAAAATGTAACATGCACTCTAAAGTGCTTTTAATGCTAAATAATGATAGTAATATATGAATATATATCAATAATATATCACGACAGTTGGAAATTTGCTCTTCTTGGTAATAATAACATGTAGCTTGTTTAAAAACATTAACACTTATACACAATAAAAATATCTGTAATTTATCTGAATTTTTCCTACAAATATTTTCAATACATAAATTGCCAGTAAGATTAAACAAGTCAACTAATAAATAACATGAAAAACTTCTGTGTATAAATATGAATGTTAATTTAATTTCTAATTAAATTATTGCAGGTGATTTTTTACTCATTTTTTCCACATGTCTGTGAAATACTGTCAGAAATGTTAAATGATTTCTTAAAATTGAAATGCTATCTAATAGATAAAACTGTTCTAATTTAATACAATAAATGCATAGATACAATTTAATGACACAAAATTATAGCAAAAAAGTATAATTTTGGTCATTTTAATTAACTAACAGATATAGTTTGTAACTGTGAAAGTTTTATATAAAACAATGATTTTAAAATAAATTATATACAGTACCAGTCAAAAGTTTGGACAGACCTCACTTAATGGTTTGTCTTTATTTTTACTACTTACAACACTGTAGATACAAACTGAATACCATCAACATGCTGAGTACAGCGAGCAGAGGGGGCCCAGAGTCTGGAGACCAGGTTTGGGCTAATAGGGAAACCTACAGTCAGCTGAGACTGAAGAAGTCACCTGGATGAAACGTTTCTCCCACTGAAAACGTCCAGATGAACAGAATCAACCTTTGGAGATTGAGAATGCATCAAGAAGTTCTTTAACAGGTTTCACCCCAAAGCCCTGCCCATCCACCAGAGCTCATCACACCTCCTTCACACCTCTCTGCAATCCCCCAGAGTACCGGGGACATCAGATGCACCTTATCTGCCCCCTTTTTCTTTCAACGACTCTCCTGCCTCCTCCCCACATGCCGGTCATCAGGAGCCACCCATCCCCACCCCACACTGCAGCCTCTTCATCACAACTGACCAGGTGTGAAGTCAGCTGAAGATGAAAACCAGGAAGGCCACGGGTCTGGATGGAATCAGCTCCAGACTTTTGAGGGACTGTGCAGATCAACTCTGTGAGGTTATCACATCTTTAACCTCAGTCTCAGCCTGGAGAGGGTCCCCATTCTGTGGAAGACCTCCTGCTTGGTGCCAGTCCCAAAGACAGCGCACCCCAAGGAGCCGAACCACTTCAGACCCGTTGCCCTGACTTCACACCTGATGAAGACCATGGAGAGGATCATACTACACCACCTTCGTCCACTAGTCGGGAGAGATCTAGACCCTCTGCAGTTTGCCTACCAGCCGAACATCAGGGTGGACTGGTCCACAAACACAAATGCACTTTACAAAAAGGGTCTAAGTCGTCTCCACCTGCTACGGCGGCTGAGATCCTTCGGGGTGAACAGGACACTCCTAAGGACATTTTACGGCACTGTGGTGGCATCTGCTATTTTCTATGCTGTGGTCTGCTGGAGTGGTGGAATGGCAGAGAGAGACGGGGGGAGACTCAACAAACTGGTCAGGAGGGCCAGCTCTGTCCTGGACTGTCCGCTGAAGTCCATCAAGCAGGTTGGGGAGGAGAGGACGTTGTCTAAGCTAACATCCATCATGGAGAACACCTCCCACCCCCTGCATGAGACTGTACGAGCACTGAGCAGCTCCTTCAGCAGTGGACTTTTACACCCACAGTGTAGGAAGGAGCGCTACCGCAGGTCATTCTTACAGCAGCTGTCAGACTCTGTAACACAGTTTAACATGGTCATCCTACTCATCACCGGTTTAACTGACATATCATATGTTTTCAATTGCTGCTACTCATTTGCAGCTTGTTTGTACAGAGTATATTTCACCAGGAACATTCATACACCCCCACACTTGTGTACATATCACTGTACATTTTATCTGTGTATATGATTTTCAGTTGCTTATGTATATAGGGCTACTTTATGTCTATATTCCTCTTGCTATAAGCTGTGTATGAGCTGTGTAACACCCAAATTTCTCCTTCACGGGATAATAATGGTTTATTCTATTCTATTCTATTCTATTCTATTCTATTCTATTTCAGATTTTTTTGTAAAGAGTTTTAAATAGCTGTACAAACAAAACGCCTGAGGCATTGTCTAAATTTATATGTCAATAGCTGCATATACCTTTGCTGTTTGCAGAATTTGTACATGGATTTTTGAAATTTACTATTTATATTTGCATAAAATCATGAAAACGTTTTGTTAAACATGTCTGTGGTTTTCACAGTAAAACCTTTTCCTACTCGGATTAAATGTTTCACAAACAAACAGTTTTAAATGTGACATATTAGTATTTAGGGTTGTTATAACAGGTACAAATTGAGGACAGCAAATGCAGACGTCCAATGAAGCAAGTTTCACCGGACATCACTGGGAAGCCCACTTCCCACACCAGGAACAACACTGCAGCACCAGTGAAGGGAAAACTAAAAAAAGTTGTGTGATCTTTAAAAAGTAAAGCAACCAGATGCAAAACATTCAGGGTTTACTCAGCTGAGGTGTTGCATCAACTTAGGTTTAGACATTTAGTCATAGTGTTATCTTACATTTCTTAAACTTAAGATTACTCCTCTGATCTATTCACATACTTAAGTTAAAGCTATTTAAATTGCTACATTCGACCAACTAGAAACCTTATTATCATAAATTAAAACCACAGAACAACAGCTGTGTATGTTTTTAGTTGAGAGAAGATTTTTTTTTAACTTTGTAATAGTACCATCTATTTTATTCAGTTAGAAACCGTACAGTTTTGATGTGGAAAAGCTGAAACCTAAAGACAGTGACTAGTTTTCTACCATGGATGTTTTAATATAAAAATTTGTAAACCATCTGTGTGAGGTCTGTCAGTATCAAACATTAGACAGCAGAGGGTTGATATACATCTTCCAAATCTCTTTTTCTAGCAGTTCAATCCAGTTTCACCCTCGAAGATCTGACATGTAAAGGCAATTAAAAAATGCTTCATAGCAAATGAAAAAGGAAAAAAAAACAAGTGCAGCGCTGTGTAGTTCCTCTCTACAGTAATCAAGCAGTAAGGTAAAACAGAAACCTATGATCCATATCTAATATACAGAGCAAAGTTTAGGACATTTGAACCAGTATGGGTCAGTACCTAAGACAAACTAAATGCATAAAGATAGAGTTAGCTGTAACAGTGTGGACACAGAAAATACTACAAAATGTGTTTATGTAAAAATACTATCCCTGTGAAACCTTCATGAACATAATCAAATGTTGCACGCTATAAAAAAGTAGTAAAATTTATACTTGAACTAACTTGCCAAAAAATACAAAGTAGAGTTTGGCATGTCGAGAGCTTAAAAGCAGATTTCAGTAATTATCACAAACTTTAGCTGAGGCAGGGCACGGATGTGTTTTACATCCCCCGCCCCGTGATTCAGTTTGCTGAGCAGCGTTTTGGCCTCTATCAGCACAGAAGTACAACTATAGGAATGCGCTATACAAAACAGTGTCACTCTATGGTAACCTGCTACAGCGGTGTTACAAACCAAGGTTCACTGACACTAATGTTAGCTATGTTAGAGCGCTACAGTCAGATTGCTCTGAAACAACATGCTAACAAAAACAGACCAACTGTGCTAATGCTGCATGAAAGTTGTGCAGTTGTATGGAGAGTAGCAGCTTTAGTACACAGGCTGAATAGTTCCAAATTACTTTAAGCACGGCTAGAAATGCACAAAAACCCATCGTCATCACCTCTGTCGTAGAAAGGAAGGCAGTCGACTGAGATACAGGCCTGCAGTGCTGAGGAGGTGTTGGGCTGAAGCAGTAATGGAGAAGCAGCAGGTTTTATTATGTTATTATTGCATTTCTAGGCAAAGCAAAGCTAACATTTTAACTGCAATGCTTTCAATGTTTATATCTATGATGTGATTTTATGCAGGATTAATATTTGATCAATCAAGATCCATTCATTAACTTTATGTCAGGATACCTTTTTAACAGTAAACATAAATACACAAGATTTTTCTTAAATTAAAACCATTTTACATTTAAATTAAAGAACATTCGATTGTTCCAATTTTAGCCGTCTGCTTAAATCTGGATATATGCGTCGCCAGCTCAGTCTGGACTGGTGAACTACACTAGCACACATATTAAACAATTTTGATTTCAGATGGTCTGTATTTCTTCATTTAACAGAATAACAGCTGTTAACAATGTTTTTTTCTATTTACATGGATTATATGGAAATAGCCCTTGACCTGGAATTGGCCTGGTTGCACGAAACCTCAGAGCTGATCCCATTTTTATCCCAAAGAGTTCCTCTGAGTTTACATTGTACCCACGAAGGAGCCTATTCATTTTTTCATTTGCATTAGCTGACCTGTGTGATAGGATGCCAATTAACAACAACAAACTGAAACGGACTTTTCTAAAATAAAATTAGCTAACGCGCCACAAACCAGAGGAAGAAATAATTTCAGACATCAATACTGATGATAAGATAAGATTACCTTTATTAGTCACAGCAGAAAGTGGACAGTGCAAAGTTACAGCAGCAAAAATCAAGAAAAACACTGCCATAGGATAAGAATACGAATAAGATACTATGTACAACAGAATAAAATACAACGTTGTCAGAAAAAGAGAATTGCACATAGTGTTATTGCACATGTGTGGATGTTTGGTCAGCAGTGAAGTCTTTGTTGTGGAGGCTGACAGTGTTAGCACACTGTGAGGTTTATGTTGTTAACTAATGATTATGTGAAAATGCATTTCATTCTATGTTACAGAGTATTGCATGAGTACTATAATGAGCACTGTAACAAATTACTTTGTGATGTAATGTCATTAAAATGTAATATAATGCAATTTTCTTAACTAAAATAAAATCAATGTTTTCCAGATTACTCGTCATTTTCTTAATGTCACCTATAAGCACAGAAGTTGCATACTAATTATTAGTACCTGTGTTGGTATTCTGATAGAAATCCGCAGCTTTCTGGTGCAAATGTAAAAACAAATATTCTAATAAGTTTTGATCTGCAGGTTTTCTTACTGTTGCAACATCTATAAACGCTCTGTTTGTGTTGATGGCAGTAAGATGAAGACAGCACACAAATGTCAAAACTGCATTTCCCCAAGTGTTTGCTGAAGGCTCATTTTTCATGATTTCACCACACTGCAACATGTCCAGTTTCTTTATTATTGTTATCCTTAATATTCCTTTTCCACACAACGTGTGCGTTCACTCACTGTCTGCTGCAGTGTTTGGTCGGGTTTACAAAACAATCTGACACAAACATTTTTGTTTAGGCACCAAACTTATATTTATGACTGGCATAAAAATCAGTGAAAGATAATTACTATGAAAAAACACATTTTCAAGTGTTGCGTCTACTTTAAAAGTCACGGCGACCAAAAATAAAGAGTACTCCATGTCATAGCTGTGGTCTCTGCCTGAAGAGCGTTCATGGGTCACAAAACAAGGATCCTGCACAACTGTCAGTATGTTTGCGCCCAGAAAGCAACCTTTGGTGTGATGATTGGCCAACCCTCATGCACACAGTTTCTATTTCTTCTAAAACAGTAGGTGAAAAATATAATTCTGGATTTTCACACTGAGGGAGAAACACAGATTTAATTTGAAATAATCAAAATCAAAGAACAAAAACCTGTTTTTCCTGACAAACTCTGTTTTTTGTTTTTTTTTTACTGCAAATCAGAGTCCTTCTAGTGGCTCGTTGAGCAGTAACTGTACAGATAGATTTAAGCTCTATATTATCCAAGGTCATTTGACAAGTCTTAAAGCCTCAATCCTCGGGATAGCTTTAGCATTTTAAACCCTACTTTAAATTACACAAGTAATGAACTCAAATCCAAAGCACTGGCTGAGGTGTACTGCAGATTGACCAAGGACTAATTGTCATTCAGGATTCAAAACAACCCAGGGTAAATGTAGCAGTGCACAAGTCAACAGGAGCAGAGTGACTGCTGAAAAGGAACAGAGTAAATGAAGGAAATTAATCCACTGGAAAAAGCTGAGAGGAGATTGGATTGTGCTCTACATTAGGACACAATCCCAGAGGATTGTTTCCCACAAGAGGCAGAAAGTCAAGTGCAGAAATGATTCAGTGTAAAAGCAGCAGACGCTCTCCTGAGAACTCTTCAAACACTGCGGTGACATCACTGCTGCATACTGTTATAGACTAAGTGCACACGTGTACCCACGGCTGCTCTGACACGTCCATAAACCCTGGTCATGCTAATACATCCGACCATATCACAGGTCAGCTCAGTTACCTTTTATTAATAAAATAATTACTGCCTACATTGTTAATAATATTCAGCTTTCAGCACTATTCAAAGCGACATAATGATAGTCTTTGATTAAGTGTTGGTTGGAAATCTATTCAACTTATCATGAAATAACAAAACAAACAGTTTCCTAACTCCACTTAAAAAATGTTCTTTTTAAAAGAATGTCGTAATTTCCTATTTTTATATATTTTTGTTATAATCTATCAGTTTTCCCTTTGAGCTCTGCAGCCTTTGTCTGAATGTGAGAACAACATATATACGTCATACTCCTTTCTGCTCTAACATTATCAATAAACTGAGTTTCACTGGCCACCATATCCAGCCATCCACAGCACTGCTTCGACCATGTTGGCAGTGATCTGTTAACTTGAGGTCAGTCCTGCTCTTCCCACAGGTTCCTTCTCGTTGGTCCCGTCTATCCAAAGCATCTCATTCTACACATTTATACACAGGTTTTCTTGCTAAGCCAAATCTGGCCTTTCTGTTCTTCAGTGTTGTGAGTGGTTAGCATGCTAAGACAAACCCTTTGTGTTTGTATGTGAGAATGTCTTCAGCAAACTGAAATATTGCATGTGATGGGTGAATATCGCTTCATAGTTCAGTTGTGATAAAACTGGTGACTTGGTTACTTTTTCACAGTAATCTCTGAATTGCGAGTGGAAAGACTTTAAAGTAACAACCAACAAGCTGAACTGTTCTGCTTGGAGCAGTTCATGAATACAGATCTAATCATTTTGAAAGAAACAGTAAAATAAGACCACTAATTTAAAACTGAGCCTTCTGCTCAGACAGAGGAAATGAGTGGCGGAGGACACAGTTAGTCAGTCCACTGACAGCCATCCTCAGTGATGCTGCAAATGTCTGTGGCTCTCAGTCAGTGCTGCTGTAGCTGAAGAGGACTAGAGCTCTACTGGAAAACAATGGGAAATCAGATACTGGTATCAAACAGTGACCTATTTCTAATCTGCTCAATATGCAGCAATTTGATCAAATAGGCACACAGTGGCAACATTTTTACAAAATGAAGATATTGTCACTGAAGTTTAGCACATTTTTCAGACACTATGATGAGGTTTTGCAACTATAGGTTTACAATATTGTAACTGTTGTAAGGAGAAAGACACAAGCCTTCCCCAAAATGCATTACTATTTATTTATTTATTTTCAAGTGTGTGCATATGCACCAAATATGGTTAGCACAGCAAAAGACTTTCAGACTTTATAGAGATGACCATGAAAACACCATTTTCAGTTTCATGAAAATTGATTAGAACAATACAAACAGTAACACCACTTCTCTCACAGTGCAAAAAAAGAAACAATACAGTTATGTCATTGTAAGATTATATTACCTTAAGATTCTTTTAGTTGGTGCCAAAAAAATCAAGGAAACGTAAAAGACGAGAATATTTTGGGAATGTCTGTGCTGTGCTTCTGGGGGCCTGGCGCCATGTTTCACTGGTGGTCAAACAGAGTTGGCAAAGTTACTTTGTTCCTTTTTCTGTCTGGTTGCTGGTAAACGTTTCTCAGCTTTAATCTGAGACTTTCAGATAATCACACACAAATAACCTTATCCTGTTAACAAATCCTGCCTAGGTTATCATTTATTATCAGCCATAACTGCTAGTTGCTGCCCTAATGGTAATGTAACAGACAGCTAATGTAGCTACTGCATAAGTGCTAAAGGTGAAATTTCTAATCTTATATGTTAGTGAATGCACTGGTTATTTATGACAACTGTTTAATATTTAAATGCTATTGAAAGTTACTCAGTGTTGGAAAAATCAACTACTTAGGCTGCTAGAGAAGGACTGTGTGCCCTCCTGTCTGCAGATAGATAGATCGATCAATCGATCGATCGATCGATCGATAGATAGATAGATAGATAGATTGATAGATAGATAGATTGATCGATCGATCAATTGATAGATCGATAGATAGATCGATAGATAGATACGTATGCCCTGGTCTCAGGGTTTTTGTGTGTGGGTGATGAGAGTGGGCTGTCAGTGATTTGGCCATGGTTGCCTTCTAAGCCCAAACTCGTCTCCTTAATGTCAGCCCACTAATACACCCAGTGACAGGTCCTGTCCCGCGTTGTCAACGTCACCTTTCCCAACTGGAAAACAAACGGTGGAAAACCATTAACACATGCCTTTGAGCTGCTCATCCTGATGACGATCAAGTAGAGCAGTGAAGAAAGTTTGGAGGAAACATTTCTGTTTCGTTAAAGCTCTCATCCCCTCTCTGCCCTCTGTGGGATTCTGTTGTGTAATCAGCCCTTCTGGTTAAAACCAGACATTTTGTTGTACATGTAGAATACAATAAAGGGCTATTCTATTCTATACTGATGCTAATAATTCTGTGTTACAAAGGTTAGATTGTAATCATTCATCTGCCTGCTTTCCTGTGTGTTCAGCTGCTAATCTGTTCAGTACATCACAGCTGTGACAAATGTTCAATTCTTCATTGAGCTCTTCTTATTTAAATCTATTTTACTATTAACAATATCATTTAAACTAAAGAGCTTTTGTGTACTGTTGGTTTAACCACTACAGAAACATAAAACATTATTTTGAACTTACTGTTAGTATATGGAGCTGTGGCACAAACCTCACACTGGATGCTGGGCTAATACATTTGTGTGCATTGTCTAAAAATGTAAACCTACCAACTATCTCCTGACATCCACAGAGCCCAGAGAGTTCAGGTTTTGGTTCTCCTCTCTCTTTCAGTAGTCACAGGCCAGCTGCAACCATAACCACACATGCTGAACGTCCGAGTCAAATACTATTCAAATCAGCGGTAAAGGAGCCAGTAGCTGTGGCCTTTGTCAGCCCATTATGTGGGTGGAAAATTTGCAGCCCGACCAGTGACTAACAACCAGTGACTATCAGCTTTTTCAAACTGAGAACAGAGTTATTTATTTATTTTAGGGGTTCTTTTCACAGGAACTCCATGCATCAGTGTTCTGGTTCAGATTCAGGTCTTTGTTTTTTAAATGTAACAAAAAGATGAAATAATACATGTTCAACATTAAAACAACAAAAGCACAGTTCCAAAAATAAAATAACAGAACACTCAGAATTTCCAGTTTACTTTATAGTGTCCTTTGTCTCATTTAATGTCAACTCAAAGCTTCTTGAAGCTGCTAATTATTGATGCATGAGTAGTATGCATAGCATTTGTTCCGCTCCAACCGAGAGATGAAAATGTACGACCCAGGAAAACCGAGGGAACATCCAGACAAAAACGAATGCTTCCACTGCTTCATGCTTTCAGTGCTCTACACTAAATTACAGTCAAGTTAATGTAAAAACAAACCCTGCAACAGTGATATTAATAGTCATAATAACAATAATGCATTTTTGTTATTAGTAGTAGAAACAGTCATAGTAATCCTGAGTATTTTGATAAGATGAAATAAGCCATCATGTAGTTACAGATAACTGCTCTAATCTCAAGTTTGTCAGGTTTTGTGGAGAGAGAGATGACTCAGACACAGACATGCAGTGGCAGAGGGTCATCTAAGAGTGAGCCTTTATTCCCGTCTGGAGACAGGGAGGCGACAATTGGCAAAACATAAATACAAGGGAGAGTGTCTTGATGCTCTGACAGGAGACAAAGGAAGACCCAAACAATACATATACAAGAAGGAGATCAGGGAAGTAAAGAAACAGCTGGGAAGACAGCAGTGACACATCAGGAGTCACGAGACAGGGGGAGCAAAACTAAACATAATACACATGAAACAAGGACTACGAAAATAAGACAGGAAACCAGACAAACACAGAGACCGAGACTCAAGACACAGAAACCTGACGCAGGAAGAGAATAACTAACATGAGGCCGAGAGACAGAGAGGAACAGAAGGAAATCTGGAACAGAAGAGTCCAAAACCTAAAAGGAGCTCAAAGACTCAGCAGGGATAAAGTTACTCGGGGGGGGGGGGGGGGGGGGGTGTCGTGATCCCAGTGGCAGAGACACTCTTGGGGGTGACGGAGACAGAAGAGGTTTTTAGGTCAGCTGCGTGGCCAGCGGTGGGACTCCTCAGGTCACTCAGCGCTGGTGAAGTACTCTGGAGACCGATGTGGAGGCCACAGAAACCCTTGGCTTAGCAGGGGACGGCGATGCAGACACAAGGAAAGGACCAGGTGGAGTGGAGACCACTGGCTCAAATGGAACAACAGACAGAGCAGGACCAGTCACAGGCTCTGGTGGCCCAGGCTGAGGCTTTGTAGGGAGCTCAGCTATCTCCTCTGATGTCTGAGGCTAGTCACAGGGTATACATTTGTCTCGCCAACCTCACTCTAGGGACCGGCATGGCTGCAGAGACTTGCTGGATACCAGCTGCCCCGACCCAAGGAGCATGTATGGGTGCAGAGGTGGACTGGTTCTCAGCTGGGGTGAAGAACACCATGAACTCTGTGTAGCTGGGCCTGCAGATGCCTCTGAAGTGCTGGATAGCTGAGTATTCGGTGGGTTGGACTGCATCAACGAGGTGGCAAGCTTGTGCTCAGAAGCCCCATGAAAAACAAACACATAATCCTTTTTCTGCCGCTGTGAGCCCCTTTTCCTTGAGTGGGAAGCAAACCACTCTCATTACCAGAGGATCGGGCAGGAATAGGCAGTAGAGACAGAGGTTTGGCAACTTCACAGCCCCCCCATCAGTCCCACAGACAGTTGGCTCAAGGTGCTTTATATGGACAAGTCCCTAGGTCTAATATAATTGTAAATTATATTACCAGATGGACAATTTATTGTCTGTCTGCCAACAAGTGCAGATCATTAGGAACATCTCAGGCAATCATTTTTCTTTATTTTGGCTTTTCCAGTTTGTCTGAATGACATTTCCCAATAACCGATCATTATTTTTAGCACTATTCTGGTGTTCTGAGCTCAGTTTATATGGGTTTATTTTTTCTATTTTTACAGCTGAGAGAACCGATCACCAGAAACCAAAGCTGTACAGTGATCTCTCTGGGCTACACTGGCTTATAAAATAATGGCACAAAAAGGCTGTAACATTTTAAAGTGCATTTCTATTTCCATTTAGGGAAATGTTTCAAATCATGTTATCGATAAACTACAAATAAAACCGAGTAAGAAACATAAAGGTTTCTTACTCTTAGCTGCTGGAGAGAAGTTTGCATATTTTCATGTTACAAAGCCAGAGAAGCCAACATCTCCCTTCATCTTAATGTCTGAATGTTAGAGGTAAATAAGTACAGGAATCAGTTAGGTCACACTGATCAGGATTTCTGGTCTATTTCTGGTTGAATGTCACAGACTCTTTAATGGAAACATTCGCACTGTGGCAGATACAATATAGAGCCCGCTTTGCTTTTTTACCAGTTATTGACATCTTGTCACTCTACAGCAGTGAGTGGAATCTTAAGAGGATTAAAAAGTTGCTGTGGGGATGAAAGAGGATCAAAAACGGGGGAGGCACACATGCAGCTCTCATCCTGTATTACCTGGCTGTGCTTTTGGCTGTGCAGCAGCTTACAGCTGTGATTAGACACATGTACAGAGGAGGGCTGAATGAAGGATGCCAAGCCAGCTATTTGATCTGCACCAATAACAGAGAGAAGCTTTCCTCTTTATTTTCAATGTTATAAAAAAATACAGTATGAGTTATAGTCACATAACCACAGCTATCTATTCCATAACTGCTGTGTGGTGGCTGACACTTGACATGTGGGGTTTGTGGCTCCACTGCAGGGGAGGGTGGAAGCAGCTTCTTCAGGGGGCAGTGCTACAGGAGAGGCTGGAGTAAGGATCATGTGTGTTGCAACGCTGAGTGCATGGGTCATATGTTCACAAGGGGTGCCGAAAACTAGTTCGGACAGTAATGACGGACCACCATCTGCAGCGGAGCTAGCAGGCAGAAACAGCTAGTCCTGGAGAATCTGGTCGCTTGGTTTGGGCCTCACCTGAGCCCAAGGTGCCTTCCTTGAACTCTTCAAGGCAGGCGAGGCATGCTGGTTTCCCAAGGAGTAGTGGGCACTGAGGCTGCTCCTGCTGCCATCCAGCAAAGCCCAGGCATCAGCTCTCAGCCTGCCCACAGCAGCAAGGAGCAGCTTCCAGAATGTCTGCTGGGCAATGGTGGACCGCCTAATATTAGACTATTGCCTATTTGATTGGAATACACCTGTAATATTCCAAGTGATAAAGATTACTGGTATATGCTCTGGCCATTGATGGTAAAGGTATACACTGCAGTCAGTGCATTATCCTGATAAACTGTGAAAGCGATACCTCATCGATCACATGTAGGCTGCTGTATCTAACCTGTAGCTGCTCACAGTCACAGAATGAGTCACTTTTCCATGTCACCACTCTCCTCACTGTGGATCTGAGGGGTCCTGAGAAAAAGAGTCTTCAAAAATATGTGCTGAAAAAGAATTCATAATGGAGGTGATCCCTCATTATAATAAAGTGTGTGCAGTGTAGGTGGTAATAACTCCTGACCCTATTAAATTAATTAAGCCACAGCTTATCATAATGGAAAGATGGGGAAGGTGCGGAGTGGGGGTGGGGGGTAGAATCAGTCCTTTAATTCACAGTGGTAGCCCTTCTGAAAGTCTCTCAGAGACTGGAGGGAAGGTACACTGAACAAATGCATAAATTATTAAATTAGTGTTGGTCTCCACGGGATGCAAAATAATTGTCCTCTGTATTATTAAATGTAGCCTGCTTTTAGCTGTCCCTTACAGGTTTTATAGGCACCCACTGATATCTAACCTCCATGAACTGGAGGCTCATCAGTGTGTGTATGTGTGTCTGTGCATGTGTGAGTCGAACAAAAAACACAAGATCACGTGAACGATGTGGGAGCTTCTGGCTCGGGCTCTGGAGATGAAGGCATGGGAAGCTCAGGACTCCACACAGTCACATGTCACAGTGTGTTTAGTCGCCTCATCTGGTGATCGAGGCTGTGCGCGGCTGTGCAGGACGCTCAGCCGCTTCATTCAGCAACAGATTAACGTGGAGACATTGAAACGATCACCCTGGGAACTGAAATGTGTGCTGGAATCGGCTGAGCTGTAGCTGCCCACACCCTGGGAGCAAGGATAGCTTCAGTCCCCCACACGGGGTAGCAGTCTATGAAGGTTCAGGCTGAGGCCCATTAGAAACAGTCTCTGTGGGTGCAGGTGACATAAAACACCTCTAATATGGACTTTTAGTTAGTATAAATTATTTCTGTTATTTTATATATTCAATTATACAAACGTAGCACAAAACCAAGGCAATTTGTGTTTGGTCAAATATTTCTGTGTTCATATTCATTTGTAAGGAAAATGCGTTTGTGCTTCGAGGAGCAGAGTTGAAGACGTGAGCTGCACTCATGAAAAACGTGCCAAATCTTCTCAGCTTATTCTGCTCTTGACTCTTCTTTGGTTTATTGTATTGAATAACTGAAGTCTGCAGAAACAAGACATACTACTCCTCATGCTGGTCACCAGCTCGGTCACACACTGTGGTGGGATGGCAACCAAACAAAAAGAAATCACTGACCAAACACAAACTGTCTTTGCTTTTTTAATTATTCTCCTTTTCAGTTTCCTTGCTCATTTGCATATGATTACGTGTGATAGACAGAAAATGTACTGAGGCTGCAATTCTTCCAGAGCTGATGGGGGGACTTCCATAAAGTAATGTATATACCTTTACATATTGTACATATATTTATTACTTTTTAGATTAGCCATTTTTATATTTTGCTTGTTTTACATTATTGTATTTTGCACAACTCTGTTGCTTGTGAAGCTCGCACACAAGAATTTCACTCACATGTACTGTACCAGTGTACCTGCACATGTGATGTGACAATAAAAGTGATTTGATTTGATTTGATTTGATAAAGAAAAAGCTACATGTGTAAGATGATTTGAAGATAAATATATATTATTGAGACACTATAGTAAGTGAGATACTATATATCACATATCACATAAATGTAGTACTAATAAAAAATCTTAAAAATAGAGACAGACAGAAAATATGATAGGGTCTTAGGGTCTGGGGAGGCTGCAGGTGGAAGGAGAAAGCTCAAGTCAGTTTTCATCTGCCTGCCTTCAGTCAGTCCTTTCCTGTGTCCTTTCCACCTGTGAATATAAGTAAACCCCAACTTCCCCACTCACAGAGGAATTCTCTCCCACGTACTGTCTCTTACTATTGCTCTCCGCCTCCCAGCAGATCATCAGCACTCACTGCAAGCAGCGTGTCATCAGTTTACTTTGTGATTTCTGCAAATAAACCTTTTTAGAGCACTCGTTAGTTTCTGAGTCTGTTTTCTTAGTCCACTTGACACAGTTAGATGCCATAAACTACTGTTACATTTTTTCTTCATGTTGCTTCATGAACTTATAAATGGAAAAAAAGATAAAACCCATGAATGTATATTTAAGCCCAAAGGAACCTAAAAAACCATTAAACCACCACGACGCCCAGACGTCATGATGTTCTGCTCTCAGTTTTATTCTCGTTAGCAACAAAAAGACGAGCTGCAGTGTGTGTCCATGATGGGCAGGACCATAGATATTTAATACACAGAACCAAACGTCCCCTCTTTGGTTTTTATACGCTGGTAAAAACAGACTCTTCTGTTCTAAAGTGAAAATTAAATCAAAAAGTAATTTTGTATCAAGTAATTTTGTTTTCTTAACTTTTTAAAGCCAAAACTATAATTTGGGATAAAATCTGAAAAGTTGCCCACCCTGTTAAGTAACCATGGCGACTCAGTGGCTAAAACTGTGAAGCTGGCTTTCGGCCAGTCCTGTAATATTTTTGGATGTAGTTAACATAACACTTACTGTGAATCAGCTTGTCTTGTTTGACATGCAAAGCAGACTCTGTAATCAGACACTTTCCTCTTGTCATATCATCTCCTTGTTCAGTGCTGTGGAACGTGACCTGATAGGAGCTCTTTCTCTAAATGTCAGGAGAGAGTGCGAGAGCACTGCGGAGGAAAGAAATGATGGAGAGGAACAAAAATGTGAAAGCATGACGGTGGCTTAGAAGCCATGAGGAAAAAAAGAGAGCACAGCTAAAGCTCTTAACTGATATGCAGCTTAGCAACAGGACAGTCAGCTGTTTCTGTCCAAACAAACAAACGAGCAGCGGACATGGAAAGTGTCAGGGAGAGTTAGTGAGAGCTGATAATGAGGACTCGCCTGTAAACAATACTTGAAACACTTTATGAATTTGATCTGCGACGTACACAGAGGGGATACGAAACCATTCGCTTAATTAGTATAGCTAATTAGCTGTGATGCAACAATAATTAATTTAAAAGGAGATATTTAAATAAATTATTGATTACATTAATTAAATTAGAGGGGGTAAGAGGGGGTGTGGGGGTAATTAAGATAAATGTTAAATAAGCTGGTAATTAGGTTAGGCTTGGGGGAGGTGACGATGACGATGATGATGTAAAGACAGGAGAACAGGGAGAAAGGAGAACAGACTGTGGATTCAGGATGCAAGAACAACGACATGGGGAAAGGCGGTGTGATGTGATTTTGTCACATAGGCTCACAGACCCTCGGTCAGGACCCCCTGATGTCACATGATGCACTGGCCTTCAACATTATTCTTCCACCTGCAGACTTCAAAAGATGTGAAAAGAAAGAAATTAAGAGCAACAAATCCTGCTGATTTATCTGTAAGCCTCACAGAAATACACACAAATTCAGAGTAACGATGTCTGGATTTATTTATTCTTCACAAAGACATTTTGTTTCAATTCACAAGCTGTCTTTTGGCTACAGTGTATATCAGCAGGTTATGGCACTGGACAGATATGGTTGTTGCGTTCAATGCTCCACCCAGCATGCTGGGTTTCTGTTATGAAGGGATATATTTTAATTTAGGTTTCCAAGTCATTTTTACATGATAAAAATAGGACCAAATGCTTTTAAGTGAAGAAAGGTAACCAGCAGGTAAAAGTAAAAGCAATACACAACACAAAGGTCTGAGTGGAAAACAAACCACGATGCCATTTTGACCCCTTCAGCCTTCTTGATGACAATCATCGATCAGAGGATTTACCAGTGGTCAACATGGACCAGTGAGAGAGCCCAGTTCTGTAGATCAGCTGTCTGCTAATGGATAAACACAGCCAGAGCCAGTTCATTTCAGTGACGACTAACACAATCTGCATAGAGCAGCAAAAATGGAGGTGAGTAATCTATTAACCAAACAACACGATGTGAGCACACACTGTTAAAAAAAAATCCTAGAAAAACAGTAATATTCCGGCAGCAGGGGCGCCAAAATAATACCATCAAATAACAGAAAATAACTTTCTCATAAAAATACGGTTATTTTCAGTAATGACAATACAGTTCGTTGCCCTAATTTTACATGGGATCCTGCCTTTTTCAAGTGCTTTTAAACATTAAATTAGGAACATTTTAATGTGATTAAACAATGAAATTACCTATAAACAAGGTCAATGAATGTGGCAATATGAATAATAATACTTAAATGTACAGAAATATACAGGTAACAGTTGGTTTAAATAATAATGGATTGCATGCCCTGGGACAGAGGCGAGGCTGCCATATCGCACCCTCTGGCCATCACCAGTAGGTGAAGAGTCTTGACTAAGGACACAACGACTGAGAGTGTCCGAGCCGGAGCTCGAACCGGCAACCTTCTGATTACAAGACGAACTGCCAACTCTCGAGCCACGATCACCCTAAAAAGCAATAATAGTAATAATTATTTGATCAAAAAGTTTATAAGAATCATTTTATATATTTTTCCATAGCAACATTTGAATTCAACAGTTCAATCTTTCAAATAACAGACAGATATTTGTGAAATCCTGATACATTTCTGAATGTATTTTAACAATCTAAATATGCACATGTACAGACAGATTTAATAATCATGAAAATGATTTTACGTTAATTTACATTTGAAATGTGAAATCACAGTCTATTTATGTAAATGTAATGATATTCTAGAAGAACAGAACAAAACTGTAAAATACTTTTATATTAGGACTTTTTCTTACAGTGCAGGTTTGATAAAACTGGAAACAATATAACAGTTCAGATCAATGAAAAGTAGCTAAAAGAGAATCAACAGGCTTCTGGTATACGGTCTGAATGTGAGACGGCTCGTCTTTGGAATAAACTGACCACGCAGCCTGTTCTGGATTAATCCTCCAGTCTGCCTCAGCTATGAAAAACTACTCAGTCTAAGCCTGAAGTCTCTGTAGTTCTACTCACCTGTGCAATGTGTAAAACACAAAACATTGTGTTTTAATGTGATTAAACAATTAAAACACAATTGTTTTTTACACAATGTTTTGTGTAAAACACAAAACATTGTGTTTTACCATCAGATCCATCCATGGTTAATAAAGCTGCTCTGCTGTGTGAATAAATGCATTCGTTGTGCTTTTTTCATGCCGTGTGAGGGAAAAGGTTTTTATGTGAGTTACTATTATATTTCAGGATATAATCTATTACACTTAAGCCTGTCTTAGTTCCAATAATTGCACTTTGATTGAGATTCCAGTATGTTATATGGCAGACCCTATAAGAGAGAAGTGAAAACGAATGAACCAAAACCCTTCATTAGAGCCAATGCATGGGTGTGCATGACTGCAAACCTGACACTTTCAGCTCCGTGTCGAGACGCGTCCTTGTACTGGGAGTCCCCGTCTCACTGACAGTTCAGCTCAGATCAGTAGAGCTCTGTTTCAACAAAAACAAAAATGTCTCAGTCTGAACTGGAAACTCCTACAAATACATGTACACGGGCCAGTGTTGTGTTCAAATGTTTTCAGCAGGAATTCAGGAGAAATATGTGTCAGATTTAATTTGCTTTGGCAGTTGAAAGTACAAGTTACAGCGCTGGACCGTGGAGTGACAGCCGTCTGCCTCGCACTGAGGATGTGTTAGCATGCAGCAAAACCCTCTGCTCTCTACGCCACCATTCAATATTTCAGGGCAGACAGTAGCACTGGACGAAGCTTTTAACCCTCAAACATGGAGCGCCAACATGCTTATGAGCACATTCGCATTCTGTATATATTAAAACAATAAAACAGCTTTATTTAATCATTTCATAAATAATTTAATCAATTTTTAACCCTAACATCACAAAGATAACTGTGTCCACACCATTCAGTCACCAAAGCGACACGATGGCTCTTTATTGACAGTGGAGGACACAAAAGGAGGGTTTCCACATGCTGAAGAAGAATAAAGCTTAAATGCTTAAGCACAGCTCAGCAATGACGACTGAGGAGATGCTACTTTGACAACTATTGCTTCCAAGATGAACAGTGTTTTACCTTTTTCCAGTATAAAGTAGTGATAAACTGGAAGAAGGAAAGTTCATATTTCCCTTGTATGTTTGTGTTTCTGATGGAAGTGGAAGGTTTGTCTTGGAGACATATTCCAAGTGAAAATGAGAACAGATGGCAGCTTCAGATCTGTTGACAAGCCCAATGACAATGTGATGGAGCGAGAGAAGCAGCAAAAGTGGAAGAGAGGATGATCAGTTCGAGTGGGAATAGGGAATAGATATGTGAGGTAACTCAATTAAGGGAGGCAATTTCCACCCTCCTCTCCTGCCCTGAAAGAACTAGGGCAAGTGAAGCCACTTACAATTGTGTCAGAGGACAAAGGAAACACAGAGACACAGAAAAGGTGCGCACATTTAAAGAGGAAGCACTCAGAAATAACAGAATCTCCAACACCGTGAACACCTGGATTTTTATTCATTCCAGGCAAATGTCAGTTATTAATCCAAGTTTACATATTTTACCTTCAATACAAGTGACACTGAGAAACTGACATGTGTTTAAGAGCATTGTTTTCAGGGAGTTTCAAATGACAATAGAAGCTCAGTTTTCTCTTTACCAGAGCTGCTACTACCTGCCAGAAGTGCTAAATCACATTATCAGCAAAGTGCATGGCTTTATTAGGCTGATCCTGCTGACAGTTAGGGGTTTTATCCATCAGTCCACTGTGGCCCTGAAGAAAGAAGTCAACATTTACAACTTTACAACCACCAAGGGTTTGGTCTGATGAAGGTGGGGAGATGCAGATTTCATCCTGAATTTATCACAGAACAGAGAGGATGCGTACGAACACGCCCTAGACCTCTTCTATCAGCACTTCACTGGAAGAACATTTAACATTTAAGAATATTCAATCCAGACAATAAAATCCATCTTTATGGTCTGCACCGGGTCTTCCGTTCATAAATACAGTGCAACCTGCACTCTTTCAGAGATGCTCAGCACTGTCATGGTCTTAGAACTGAGAATCAATCAACACAACAACTGTGGAGAAGATGCAGAGATCAAAGGTGGCTCCTCAGCCTTTTAATAAAATGAGTTGAACTCTGTCTACTCACTGTAAAAAATTCAGCTTATGTTGAGAGTTTCAGTTTAACATCAGCTGGAAACATTGTGTCTTCTTTGGTTCTTTTATTAAGTGTGATATAGGTTATCTGCTTATATATGTGCCTTACTAAAATCACTGAATGAAGCACAAACTGTGTGTTACATTGTTACAGGAATGTCCATGTAGTAATCTGGTGATTTAGAAAAGGTCTAAATGTTGTCATACATGATTCTAATCTGCTATTTTACATGGCTGGAAACAGAGCGCGGCAAGAATACCTGTTGATCTGTGACAAGCTGAAGAGATTTCAGTGTTTCCTTTGACAGACTGGGGGTTAGTTTGGATCCAGTTTAAAGTTTCAGAGCTCTAATGTGCAGCCATCGCCAACAGCAGTGAGCCTGCAGTTAATAAAACTATTAACTGGAATTAAATGTTTATTGTGTGGACTAAATCACCAGATTAACTGAAGAATTTTCAGTGGCATTCATCTCGTCCTTTTAATAACAGTGCTGTATTTTACTGGTTTTTATGATCTTCACTACCATTTGATAACATCCCTGGAGTAAGTGGTGCTCAGAGAGATCATCTTCTGTGGAAGAAGAGTCATATGATCCATGAAAGGCCTCGTTGTGATTGGTCAGATGTTCCTCTTTCATATGAACATGCAGGGGAAACCTTGGGTTAACTTAGTGAGTTGATGACCAGCTTTATGTGAAGGTTTATCCTGATTGGCAGTGTCAGTGTAAGTGAATCTCGATAATGGAAAGATGCCCTGAATACGTTGCCCAGAATAGTTTTTGTTGCTGTTTCTGGGTCACCACTGAACAGCACACGAACTATTGTAGGACTAACAGTGATCCTGTGACGTGGGGGCCATCATACAAAAAGGTTCAACATCCGTCTGCAACCCAGAAGAGTTTGATGTTAAAAGTGCCTCTGACGGTGCTGACGGAGACGCTTACGCTCACCCTTAAATGGCAACATTCAGCTCATTCCTCTATAACTACCACTAGAGCATGGGTTAAAGTCATACAGTTAACCTCTTCATGCATGTGTGGGGTTCATTTTTGTGTTTTATTTAACACATTATTTTATATTTTTTCCTTTTTGAAAAATTCTGAAAATGGATCCAGCAGAGCCAAACACCACACAAGAGTTAAATACATTTAAAAGAAGCATCCATCCATTCGCTTCCACTTATCCTTCTCAGGGTGGCGGGGGGCGCTGGAGCCTATCCCAGCTGTCAGAGGGCGAGAGGCGGGGTACACCCTGGACGGGTCGCCAGTCTGTCGCAGGGCTAACACACAGGGACAGACAACCGTTCGCTCTCACATTCACGGGCAATTTGGATTAAACAATTAACCTATCGCCACAAACTGTATGTCTTTGGACTGTGGGAGGAAGCCGGAGTACCCGGAGGGAACCCACGCAAACACGGGGAGAACATGCAAACTCTACACAGAAAGACCCCGGCCTGATGGTGGAATTGAACTCAGGACCTTCTTGCTGTGAGGCAACAGTGCTAACCACCGTGCCACCGTGCTACCTAAAGAAAAGAAACATATCAATCTTAAAAATAGTAACGCAAACTAGAAAATAATAATAATAATGATTTAAAAAAATAGTAACACACTTGCCAAAATCCGAATCCAAGCTGGAGTTTGGTACGACATCACTGAAACTCCAGCAGCTTCACCTGAAATCAAATACTGATAATGGAAAAGCCATTTAAATTAAAACAGGCAAAATAAAATGTTCTATTGGCTGTCGTTCACTATTATACACAGCATATATCTATTAGTGGCGGCCAGATTATTTTTCAGTCTAGAATCTCATCAATAATAATCTTATTAACCTTGAACAAAACAAATCTACGCTCACGTTGGTGTTTTACTGTGATTGGACTATTTGTGTTTGAGAGCGTAAACACTTTAATTATTGTGTAGTTAATAAGATTGACCAGTGAACGTCACACGGTGCTTATCAGTCAAATGAAATAGATGATGTTTCAGTAAATCACTAAAAAAATTATATTAAAAGACATTTGATTAATATTACCTTTACAGAATATATTTATATTAATGAAACTGACTGTTGTTTGTAGAATGAGAGACGTGCGTGTTCCCTGTCTTCCTCAGAGTCCCTTAAATCCATCTTCAGTTGAAGTCTTTCCCAGATGCACGTTCCATCAGTAGAGTCTCCCTGAAACGTTAGCAGTTTGAGCTGGTTGTTTAATAAGCCTCCAATCCAGACAACAACAATAGCCCAGCAGATAGTTGGCTGTATTATCCCCTCACTTGAAGAACTGCACAGCTCCTGTTGTCTCAGGAACATTAATAAAATCCTTCAAGACCCATCTGACCCAGGTCCTGTACTGTTTGAACGTCTCTCTTCCATCCATAAACGGGAAAACTAAAGTCTAAGGAACAGCTTTTATCCCTTAGCAGTTACACTGGTATTTACATCAACGCTGTCAAATGGGGAGAAGTGCAATATGGAAACAATTGCATTTGTTGTTATAGTCTTTTTGTGTATATATATAAATTCTTTTTTGTTAACTTTATTTTAATGTAATTCTTCTTTTTGCACTGATAGACTTGCAGCTGAATTTCGTTGTTCCATTGCTACAATATCAACAACGATTCTGATCCTGATAAATGTAAATATTCCAGATAGACACAAAGGGAGTTATTATGTTACATGAAGATCCAGATTTCTTCACAGTGAACAGAGAAGCAGGGACACCTGAAAGATGAAATCTAATGCAGCAGTAAAAGGTATTTGGACTAGTACTTATATTAGTGCTTTTCTATTCTCAGCACTCACATTCAACCAATCACAGTCCTCTGATAAATACCAGCAGAGTTTCTGTTCAGAGTGGTTGTTTCCTGATTTGAGTAACTTAGCTTCACTTACTGCTGTGACCAATGGTGCAGGCTTTTGCACCGAGGGCAGAACAGGTGCTGGAAAGGAGAATGGTGATGATGGGACGCTCGATACAGACATTTCATCACCGTGTCAAACTTATGAAGCTGAGATTTTTCAAAACACTGCTCCAACCCTGATTCTAAACATCCACGTCACATGGCTATGTCACAATAGCAAAAGTAGCCACAAGGAGTCACTATGGAGATGGGCTTCTTACAAAATGGGACTGGTCCCACTAATGTTAACTAAAGTTAGCTCCACACCCAGGCGAAAACTGAAGGATCTCTCTCAGCATAAGGTATGGTTATAGTTGATCAGCAGATGACAACAAATGGACTCATTAACTTCTAGGTGAGGTTAGCAGCACACACACAAACACACCCACACTCATCCTGACCGAGAGAGGAAGAAAGGCAGAGATGCAAAGGAGGACCGTGACACTTACAGGCATGCAAAACAGCATTATGACCCAAAAGAATATTTGAACATTATAATCGAATTACATTATCAATTACATACAGTGCTACTTATTATAATGTAATGTTGTTCTAGTGTATTATAGTATTATTTTTTACTGACTGAGTGTGTAAACATGTAGCAGCCGTATTGTGTCGACACAAACCACTATCATGTTCCTCGTTACCAGTCACAACTGGCACTACTGCACTTCCACCGGGTGTTTCAGGTCTAACGGGAACATTTTTACCGACTGTGGCTGGCTCTCTATCATTTCCCTCACCACGTTCTCTCTGGTTCTCTGATTCCTGCATGGATGTCCTTGAAGTTCACCAGATTGACATTTTTCCAATTCAATTCAATTTTATTTATACAGCGCCAAATCACAACAACAGTCACCTCAGTGCTGTATATTGTACAATAATACATACAGAGACAAACCCAACAATCATATGACCCCCTGTGAGCAAGCACTTTTGGCGACAGTGGGAAGGAAAAACTCCCTTTTAACAGGAAGAAACCTCCAGCAGAACCAGGCTCAGGGAGGGGCGGGGCCATCTGCTGTGATTGGTTGGGGTGAGAGAAGGAAGACAGGATAAAGACATGCTGTGGAAGAGAGACAGATTAATAACATTATTGTCACACTGTCTCATTGGGAGGTATTTTCCTCCTGGAAAATCAATATGTGGTTTTCATGTCTTTGCAAGTACGTATCCATCACAGACCTTCTATCTGACAAGTGATGCAGATGAGTGGACGAGAGACCTGGGCTCTCCTAAGAGCAGTCTGCTAATTAAAAATTAAAATTCATCAGTGCCATTTCTTTTTATTGTGTGTCAAACAGAGGCACTAAATTTATGCACACAATCAAAGGATAAGTCCTGCTGAAGTGGGCAGAGATGGATCTTTGAGTGCTGGGACACTGAAGCTATTCAAGATTTCCCCTACGAGCAGGTCCTGCATTTCCTCCGTTGGCGCTCTCTAATATGCTTTGTAAAGATCACAAAGACACAGTTCAACTCCTCCTGACCTTCTCTCAAAGAAAACATTACATCTGTGGCGCTTGAAAATCAGTACCAGTACACTTCTGTTCAAACTGGCTTATTCGCTTTAGTGCTGATTTTATCTGTTGTCAAGTTCTGCTTTGCAATTTTAACTTACTTTATGTATGACTATTGCTTCTTTTATTAATTTTGTTCTTTTGTAAGGTGACCTTGGGTTTTTGAAAGGCGCCCTCAAATAAAATGTATTATTATTATTATTACTTCTTCTCAGGTCTTCAGGTATCTGATTGATCTTCAAGAATGTGTTAAAAAAGCCCCCTGACTCATATCCACACCTTCACAGGAACGTCACCTGGACCAACAACCTCACTTCCTGATTCTCCAACTTTCCTCCCCTCTCTCATTATCCTTATTCATCAGCTCCTCAAATGTCACCAAGGCAAATATCAATTGTAAACATGGGTAATGTGTTTGTGTATGGAATAGATTTAAATGTGTGAGATGAACTACTTTTCTACAGTTTAAACTTTCCTAAGATTATGAAATAAGTGTTGAGTGTGTGGAGACTGCTGTCTGACGTCCATCTGTGCCTGTGTCACTCCTCCTCCATCCCTCCTCACTTCTCTCTCCATCTGTCCATGTTGTTGTCTCTCCTCCACTCGTCTCTGTCTGTCTTCGCCTCCCTGTCTCTCCCCGTTGCTGTGGGGAGCTTCACATTGGCTTCGCACCGTCTGCCTCTTGCCAGCAGACTGACTGACTGAAGCTCCCACTGCTTGAGCGATGCCACCGTGACAGCACCATTCTGGGCCCTGTGTTTAGCCATGTTTGAGGGGTTTTTTCTTCAGAGTTAGCAGATAGCATCTCTAGCTTGAGCAGCAGATATGTCTTTGACATTAGTTATTGTTTTCACTGAAATTGAACCTCTCTGTTGCTTTTATTCAAAACGAACGCGCTTGTAAGCGCGAGTCTTTGAGGTGTCAGATGCAGTCTATGAAACGGGATGGGGAGCAAGCCTAAATGAGCCGAGGTGACAGGCAAAATCTGGGAAAAATAGACAAGCTTTAACAGCTTCCAGGCAACGCTGTCAGTATGTGGCACCATGTTCCAGCTCCAAATGCCGTCACAGGGATGGAGCACTCCACTTTATTTAAAAACTTTCACTTGAGTGTGAACGAGGTACATTCATACTCATTCATTAAGTGTCAGTGTCAACATGCCGTCCCTGCTGTCTCTGGAGATTTCACAAGTAAAGTATGCATCTATGCTTGCCTTTGTCAGTCTGCCACTGAAGCTGTGACTCGCCTCAGCCCTCGCTCTACTTTGTCCACTAGTTTGGTCTCTTTTTCACATTTTTCACAATCTTTAACTTTTCCAGCCATAACCTGAGCTATGTGTAAAAACACAGAACAGGAAGCAGCTGTGTGCCAAATTCCAAGTTAACCCTTGCGTAGTTTGTCTCCTGCTCCTTCTATCATCAGTTACATCATCTTTAAATACTCGTCACTCAGTTCCACTGGCAGCCAAGCAGCCATGGCCTACAGGTGATGTGGTATGCTTTGGATCATAACATTCTCCTTTCTCTCTCCATTTGATTTCCATTTTGGCTAAATGGTGAATGTACATGCAACAGCTCAACACTCTCTTCTTGTTAATAGTTATTTAAAGAGTTTACTTATTTACCAATTTAAGTAAAAGAAATTATAGCATCAGTATAACAACATGGTATCCTCGACTGCAGCAAATAGTAAAACACTTAAATGTGGATTATTAAACATGACGTCTCTCTGTCCTAAGTCCCTCTTAGTAAACTATTTAAAAATAATGATTTACAGACTGTCAGAATCCTTGAAACACAGACTGAGGAAGGGGACCGGCAGCACATTTGTCAACCATAGACCCAGACAGAGCTTTAATTCATCTCAAAGCCTAAAATCAGTTTTATTTGTTTTTATCTATCGCCCACGGATTTTATCTGATTTCTCAGACTTTTCATCTGGTTTAGTACTCACTTCAGATAAATAGTTATAGTGGGTTATTTTAACATCCATGCTGAAAACGACAGCCTCAGTACTGCATTTAATCTGCTGTCAGACTCAATCGGCTTCTCTCAAAGTGTAAATGAGCCCCCCCACCAGTGAACATTTAACAGTATTCCTGAAACTCTACTTTGTCTGATCATTTAATAACAATTACATTTACAATAATGGATTACACAGCAGTGGGGATTACATTTCAGCTGTCCTTCTGACAGTGCTGCAACTGGTTCAAGGATGTAATTTCTCTTCAATGCCCTGTTCCCACAGCATGCAGAGCAGCTACCTGAACTCTCGCAGAGGGTGATGATCCCATTAATAGTGTTACATCCTCACTGCATACAACCCTGGATACTATGGAAAAGAAACCCTCAAATCAGAAGTGCTTGACTCGTTGGTATAACTAACAAACACAGACCTTAAAGCAAATAAGCAGGAGAGGAAACGCTGTCTCACTAATTTAGTAGATCTCATTCAGTCTGGAGAAAAAAAGTAATATTTGTCACTTGACCCTGAACCCTCCCTTAAGTCAGCTGCAGTATTCTGCTGGGAGCTTCCTTTGAATGGAGAATGTCTTTTTCTTTTTTCATTATGTTTTTATACACCACTTTGCATTTAATCATTAGTAATAATCCATCTCTGCCACTCTTGCACAGCATGTCTTTTATCCCGTCTCTCCCGCCCCTCCCTGAGACTGGCTCTGCTGGAGGTTTCTTTTCCTTCCCATTGTTTGGTACCAAGTGCTTGTTCATCAGGGGTCATGTGATTGTTGGTGTTGTAGGGTAATGCGTCTTGAGGTGACTGTTGATGTGATTTGGAACTATATAAATAAAATAAAATTGAATTGAATCAACAAAACACAGAGTTTCAGAGTCCTAACAAATCCAGAACACAATCCAGGGGGACTGACCACGCAACTAACAAAGGCTACCAAAATGTCAGCAGTGGAGACAGAGGGACCCTGGGGCCCAGAGGTGGAGAAGACATGATTTATCTGGTAACTTGGCCGGGTGGTGTTGATGGTATGGAGATGATCTACAGAAGGCTGATGGCAGGGGCAAAGGGGTGGCTGTAGCTCAGGAGTTAGGGGAGGTCGTAAAGTTGGTGGTTTGATCCCTGGCTACTCAAGTCTGCATGCCAATTTTCTTTGGGCAAGATACTAACCCCAAGTTTCTCTCTGGCTTGGATAGCAGTATTAGCAGTGCTGGCACATCTCTTCGACTCATGGCAGCACAGGGTAGGGCAGCTTGGCTGAACACCCAGCTGATGCAGTAAGCTGGATGGGGACCCAGCTCACGGTTTGGGGTCCTCAGGGGTCCAGAGTGAACTAAGGCCTCCAGCTTGGTCTCAGGGTAGGTCCCACAGGCTGAGAGAGCGGAACGGTAGACAGCAGGGTTCAGCTGATCCAGACTGGTCGTGCTCTGTCAGTCAGAGCCCCTCAGCTCAGAACACAGAAGAAGATAGATGCCTTTATTGTGGCCCAAAAGGTCATTTCATTGATTCTTGCCCCATGCGGCCAAAACAGCATAATTTGTCAGTAATGGTAGGGTTACTGACTGGTGAAAATAATAAGGGCTCATCTCTACCACAACTCACGATTCCTGCTAAAGTCTCAAACACCTGCTCCCATGCTCTCCAAGAAGAGTGGAATGACTGGTTGGAAGGATTGGACCACCTGTTTGTTGGGACCGACCACAAAGACCTTGCCTACTTCCAATCTGCAAAAAGACTAAACACCTAGCAAACCAGGTGTTTAGTTTTTTTCCACTCGGTTTAACTTCACTATCTCTTACAGACCTGACTCTAAGAACATCAAGCCTGACATGCTCTCCCGACAATTTTCCACCTCCATTACAACCTCTGATGTCCGACCATCCTGCCTCCCTCCTCTGTAATTGGATCACTTGCCTGGGAAATCGAGTCAGTTATCCACAAAGCCCAACAAGCTGAACATGAACCTGGAAACAGTCATCTTGTCATCTCCACGCTCTCACCTCAGTCCGGTCTAAGGCAAGTCATTGGGTGCACAAAGCAAAATTCACCTGTCATTCTGGTAGAAACGACACAATTACCTTCCTGCAGCTGTTCTGGTAGCCCACCCGCGGCATTCCCCTGGACGTTGTTGCTGACCATGGCATTAGTCTGTCCTCTGACTTTCATCCTCAGACTAATGGCCAAGTGGAACACAATAATCAGGAGCTTAAGGCCACCCTGAACTGCACTGCGTCTTCCACATCTCCCAGATTAAACTTGTTGTCTCGAGTCCTCAATAACTGTGCCATTTCACTGGCAGACTGCACCCCGATGAACCTACAGACCTGTAACATTAACACCTATTATTATGAAGTCAGTGGAGAGACTGGAGCAGTAATACATTAATGCTGCTCCCCAAATCACAGCTGACCCCCACCAATATGAATTCCCAACCAGCAGATCAACAGATGACACCATTTCCAGCTCCAGCTTCTTCCTGTACTTGTCCTTGCTGTCTCTAATCTTGACTTTAAATTGGTTCTGAACACTCCTCAACAATTCCCTGTCCCTCCCTGAAAGCTCTTGTTCAATTCAATTGAATTTTCTTGTTTATCAGTCCCTTCGGTCACTGGTGATCCATGGTTTGTTATTAGGGAAGCATTTCCCTGTTCTAGTGGGGATGATGCTGTCCACACAGGAGTTTATATAGTCAGTCACACACTCGGCCATGGCATTGATGTCCTCTCCATGTTCCTGGCAAAGACCTATCCAGTTTGTAGTCTCAAAACAACCCTGCAGGGTTTCTTCGGCTTCCTGTGACCACTTTCTCACAGATCTCTTCGTCACAGGTTGCCTCTGAACAAGGGGTTTATATTCCGAGCAGAGGAAAACAAGACTGTGATCAGGATTTCCCATAGGAGGTCTTGATTTGGAGATATATGAATCCTTGACAATTGCATAAAACAAATCCAGTGTCTTGTTTTCTCTGGTTGAGCAGCTGACAAACGTCAGTAACGGCTGAAGGTGGAACGTAACCAGTTGCCAAAATAACACTGGTAAATAATATGGATGGAAACTTACTGCCAAGTTCGGTATCTGGGCTGCAGAGACGACACTTCACAGTAACATGTCCTGGATGACACCATCTGTTGTTGACAAGCACTGCTAATCCACCTCCCTTCCTTTTTCTGCTCCTCTTCAAATCCCTGTCTGCTCGTGGAGCCTGGCAGAGACGCTGGAGTCAGGGATTTGATCCTGCAGCCATGTCTCAGTGAAACACATAATACTGCATTCCCGACACTCCGGCTGAGTCCTTATTAGGGTTTGGAGTTCATCCATCTTGTTAGCCAGTGATCTCACATTGCCCACTATTGATAGGCAATGATAGGCTCTGCACCCATGATGACTCCTTTTCAAGTCATCTTGGATTTATGGCTTCAGCTGAGGTATTATTTCAGCTTTTGCAGTGTTAATCAGCTCCAGTTGTAAGCCACCTTGTTGTTATGGTTACAGTAACAAACGATCAAAAGTAAAAAAAATTATCAGCAAAATTCCTTCCAGCTGCACAGGATCCAAAAAATAGAGAGATGCAATCCTTCAGCCAAAAACGGAGGAATGAAAGTTTTAAACAACAGTAACGGTAAGAGAGCTACTCCAACATGCTGCCACCCCGAGCAGCTCAATCTGGAAAAAAAAAAGGCGTTATATTGCATTGTTGTTTTCCTAATGTTCTCTTTGGTGCCCTGCATACGTGTCATGTATCTGTTACATTTCTTTCATCTTTGTCTATGATAGAAAAAGCCTAAAAGACACATTCAGAGGAGGTGCAGTGGTGTTGATGACATGAGCATTAGATTTAGGTCACTGTAATATTGTGCTAAATATATATATATATATATATATATATATATATATATATATATATATATATAAAATAGCTGAGAAAGAAAAGGACTGAGAAAGAGAAGTGAAATGAGTGGCTCCTCTCTGGTCTCCACACAGCATTAAGTGTCTGTAAATGTTGGATTGTCGGCTTCAAAAAGTGAGAACAAACACAAACAGCCCCTGTCTGACATGGGAAAGGAGCTTTTCATACAGTGTGTAGGACACAGATGTTTGTGTCTGTCTCCAGTTTTTACCATAGAAATGCTGACGGTCCTTTAACAGCTGAAAATGCTTCATGTAAAGACACCACTCGAAAGACTTTTACCTGATCGTGCTCGTTCAGATCCAAAGGCAGGTGGGTTAGACCAATTTGTATCTTAACTAGCAGTTAAGTAAACGATAAATGGACTGGTTCTTATACAGTTTTTTTCTACTCTGAGCCCTCAAAACACTTTACCTCCTTCTCATTCATTAAACACTATGATGGTCACATCAGAGAGCAGCTTGGCGTTAGTGTCTTGCCCGAGGATATTTGGCATGCAGGCTGGAGCAGCCAGGTATCAAACCATCAACCTGCCAGTTAGCAGGTGACCTGCACGACCTCCTGAGCTACAGCCACCACCGCGGGGCAGCGAGTCATTTTATGTTGTAATGTTTGTTACAAGAATGGGTGCACATTAAACAGTATTCATTGTTTTTATATCGTATTTAGAAAAAAAAAGAACCTTGTTGTGTCTTGAAAAGTACAGAGTATTTGTACACTGCTCCAAAAATGTATTCTATATAAGAGAAGTATGCACTGCTGGGCCGAGTGCACGATGTAGGTCCTTTAAAAAACAAAAAAAAAGAAACAAAAGTCACAAAGTGATGGAAAAATGAAGTGTGTGGCACGCAGCAAGGTGACGGTGAAAAGTCCCTGTAGCTTTATCACACTTAATGATTACGAGCTGCTTCTCCTGCTCTAATTATCTTATGGGTGAGATTGCTTTAGGCCACTCTCTTCTTTTCTCTACGCTTCCTGAATGCTTGAGAAACTTTTGATGAGTGAGAAGAGCATTACTTTATCAAACATCCCGTGCTGTATTTTTAGCTGTAAAATGAAAACACAAATTGTTACAATCATGTAAAATCTCGACACACAGTGATAAAATGTTTGCTGCTGGTGTCTCAGCGTGTTGGTTTGCATGGACGTGACAAACGAGCTGTGATCATATTTGTGAAAAGTCTCCTTGTATTAGTGCTGAGTGTGTGCATGTCCACTTCTCCCAGCCCTACTCCGTCACTTAGCTCACTATCTTGATGGTGATCCATATCTGACCGCAGCACTGACTGGATTTAGAAAATATGTTCTTTGAACCGATTCATGTTTCTTGTGCTGCTCTGACAGTCTGCAGACAATGTGAATCATGCACTTGCGCGTCTGTTTCCCTCACTGTCTGTCACTCGTGTGAGTTTGTGGAGATTTTCAAGTTCAGAGTTTGGGCAGAGAGAGGAGAGGGCTGTGTGTTGGAAGCAACAGTGTGTGTTGTGTAGTGGTTCACTAGAGGGAGCACTAAGTCTCAGAGCAGCTCCTCTCCCCACTCAGCTGTAGGCACAGAGCGGCTGTTTAAGCTAAGGTGCAGGTCAAAGTGATGAGGTCATAATTTAACTGTGACACCTGTTGTATGTATTTTTGTTTTTGTGAAAAAAGCCTCCCATCTTTTTTCATTGTCTAAAGTTTTCTTGCTCACTAGTTTTGCAGGCTTTCTGATGGTCTGTGGTCAATGTCTGTCCTTGGACAGGAATGAGTATATCAGAGAGACGGCTCAGGTCAAACCTTAGAGACAAACGTAGACTATAAAGGTTGGTAGGATGCAGTGAAGGAGGACAAGCAGAGGATTGGTGTGACGGAGGAGGATGCTGAGGATGGAAGCAGACCATCCACTGTGGTGACCTCTAAAGGGAGCAGCCAAAAGAAGAAGAACATACTGCATTTCCATATATATGTACACGCTTCGATAAAGTGCTGCAGCTATTTGCTACTTTCCCTGCAAAATATGAAGAATTGAGACTTTTGCACATTAATGTCTCGGTTCCTTCATGCAATTCATTCTCCAACAGCTGACATCAAACTAAATCTATAAAACAACCAGAAGGGAAAATACAAATCACAAAGTAATATTTCATTATACACATAAAACTAAATTTACTCTATAATCTATATTAAAAATCAGGAAATAATCATTTCTGGTACAGATCATTGATTTTGAGCTTGTTATGCTCCCTCCTTTAAACTGACTAAAATTTCCTGCTTGAAATAACAATGCAAATACCAAATCATGCAAAGTTCAATGTTTACAGTTAACACACCTTTCTGGATTTCTGTTAATAGAAAGTAGATTTTCTAAAACGTGTTGCGTTCAGTCGTCAAAGCAGTCTGACTCTGTGTTACTGAGTAACCACCAGAATAAAGTACTGACAGGTGTCCTGTAGATGAAACATGCTGAGATATCTACCACATCCTATTCTTCTTATTAGCCTTCCTTTTGTTTGTTTGTTTGTTTATTCTGTGAACATGACATGTGATCTTCCCTAACGTCCATGATGAACCCAGAAACCCCGAGTGACCACAACATACAGACCAAGCTGCAGCTGACTCCAGCATTCGTGTCACCAGTACCTGAGGACCAAAATCACAAGTCATTTTGTTACTGCGCTAAAAAAGAAAAAGCACAAATATCTCTGTTAGACTGCAGACACAAATCAGGAGCAAAGTGGATCAATGACCTCCTCATACAGAAGGAAAAGTGACTGTGAGCTCACAATGTCCTCAACACATTTCTCTTTGTTTTGCACTTTTGAAGGTCAAAAGCTAATGAGTGACCTCTTTTTAGTTTCAGACACCAGGGGCCCATCTGCTCCGCGTTCTCTCAGTCACGCTGGTTACCACGATTTCTGCAAACGCACCAAACTGCTGTGAACGGAATAATTAAGTTGAGCTCATACTGCAATAACCTATCAGTGATATGGGTGTTTTTACTAAAGCGTATCAATTAAGTGTATCACTAGAATTCAGCTAAGACGGCACAGAGACTTCATTGAGCGGGCACCTCGCCGCCCAGGCCTTTGACATATACAGAAGTTTAGCAGATCGATTCGCCTGCTCACCGCACTTATGTTTGAATGACAGTGCAGTCTGCGCGTTTTCTACTCTCACAGTAAAAGATAATTATCCCATCTTCCACTTTGACCTTTTACTCTCGCCACGTTCATTGGTCCACGCATAAAATCAGAGTATGCTTGTGACAATAACTATTTGTATTACCTTACACTGTAGTGCTGGCCGTGATTCAGACCCTGGTTTGCATTTACTCCGGCAGGGGTCGTATGCGCTCCGCGGATGTGCTACTCCCACTGCCTCTCTGTTCCACTGCTGTGTGGTTGGAACAGAGATGTAACGCTTCTACCGTTGGCTGTAATTATATCGCACAGCCCTGAGAGCAGCACGTGAATGCTGAATACATGCATATCACAACATTTGCATGCATTAACCTGGCTCGCCCAGCGTGTCCTCAGGCTCACACAGGCTCTGCCACCAAGTCAACAAGTGCTCCACTCTAATCACACCCTGGTTCATTAGTGGTGCACTTTATAACGGACGAGTTGGGAAGGGCATTACGCACTTGAGAAATAAATTCCTTCTCGCTCCTGTCCCCTTTTCTCTTTTGCCTGCAGGCAGGTATCCTTAAGAGAAGTCAGTCCGCGCTCAGAGGGAGGTAGAGAGATATAGAGAAGCAGTGAGGGAGACGAAGGCCGAGCGGACGAGCAACCCCAACAGCCAATCAGGAGAGAGCTTTCCGCGTGATTTACAGCTGCGGGGGCTGAGAGGGGAGGCGCGACTCAGGGAAAAAAGCAAACAGTTGAGTGAAGAGCATCAGTGGAGAGTGGAGTGGAGGCGGCTGCAGTGAGGAACAGGACGCCAAGAAGAAAGAGACAGCCAGAGTCTGCAGTAGATTTCATCACTGAAAACAGAGTGCGCGTCGTATGTTTTTCCTGTGGATTATAATTTATGTTTCCAACTTTCAGCTGTCTGAGATTCTGCGCTTTACTGGAATGTGCGCTGGGGCTTTACCTGGACGCATGTGCGAAAGTAACAGAGCCAGTTTTTAAAATTGAAAAATATCATCGAGTCCTTTGGATTCCTGTCAGAAATGAAATGCGCCTTTTTTTAATCCCACAGAGTTTTCCGGACCTCTTGTACATTTACAGAGACTTTACGCATTTTGGAGACTTTACGCATTTACTGTAATGGGTGATGTAAACTGACATTTTTTCACTAACATATATGATATTTTTACCCAAGTGCACTTGTTTTCCCGGCGATGATTGTGCTTTTACTTGTCCTGTGCATCGCGGATGGAGTGCTCTGTCAGATACGCTACTCTGTCCCGGAGGAGGCGGACCATGGCACACTGGTGGGAAATATTGCCGAGGACCTGGGGCTGGACCTCACCAAGCTAGCCTCCCGGCGCTTCCAAGTGGTGCCCAACTCTCGGACACCCTACCTGGAGGTGAACCTGGAGAACGGCGTCCTGTTCGTTAACGAGAAAATCGACCGGGAGCAGATTTGCAAGCAGAGTGCGAGCTGTCAGCTAAACATGGAGGTGTTCTTGGAGAACCCATTAGAACTATTCCGGGTTGAAATCGAAGTGGTGGACATTAACGACAACCCACCCAGTTTCCCGGAGACCGATATCACGGTGGAGATCTCAGAGAGCGCCACTCCGGGCACCCGCTTCCCCTTGGAGAGCGCGTTCGACCCGGACGTTGGCTCCAACGCTTTACGCACGTACGATATCACCACGAACAACTTCTTTTACCTGGACGTGCAGACCCAGACGGACGGGAACAAGTTCGCGGAGCTTGTGTTGGAGAAGCCGCTGGACCGGGAGCAACAGACGGCGCACAGGTACGTGCTAACCGCCGTGGACGGCGGTCAGCCTCCGCGGACTGGCACCGCGCTGCTGGTCGTCAAAGTGTTGGACTCCAACGATAACGTGCCCGTGTTTGAGCAGCCGGTGTACACGGTGAGCCTGTCGGAGAACGCGCCGCTGGGCACGCTCGTCATACAGCTGAACGCCACCGACCTGGACGAGGGACTGAATGGAGAAATCGTTTATTCATTCAGCAACCACATCTCCAGCCGCGTCAAAGACCTGTTCTCTATAGATTCACGCACCGGGCGCATCGAGGTGCGCGGAGAGGTGGATTTCGAGGAGAGCAGCCTCTATCAAATCTTTGTTCAGGCCAAAGATCTGGGACCAAACGCCGTGCCCGCGCACTGTAAAGTGCTCGTCAAACTCAGCGACGTGAACGACAACGCACCGGAAATTACTTTCAGCACTGTCACGGAGTCGGTGAGCGAGAATGCGGCTCCCGGGACCGTGATCGCGCTGCTGAGCGTCACGGACCGGGATGCAGAGGAGAACGGACAGGTCCACGTGGAGATCCTCGGTGACGTCCCGTTTAAACTGAAATCTTCCTTTAAAAATTACTTCACTATAGTCACCGACGGGCCGCTAAACCGCGAGCAGGCGGACTCCTACTCCGTCACTGTGGTCGCGCGCGATAAAGGAACGCCGTCACTGGCCACCAGTAAGTCCATTCGAGTGCAGGTGTCAGACGAAAACGACAATGCGCCCACGTTCACACAGCCCGTGTATGACGTGTACGTGACAGAAAACAACGTGCCAGGGGCGTACATACACGCGGTGACGGCCCTGGACCCGGACATTGGGCAGAATGCTGTCATCAGCTACTCCATATTAGAGTGTGACATCCAGGGCATGTCAGTCAAAACCTACGTGTCAATCAACGAGGAGACAGGCTATCTCTATGCTCTCAGATCGTTTGATTATGAGCAGCTGAAGGAGTTCACGTTCATGGTCAAGGCCAAAGACGCAGGGACCCCAGAGCTCTCCTCCAACGCCACTGTTAAAGTCATCATTGTGGACCAGAATGACAACGCCCCGCTAGTGCTGGCTCCCCTGGGAAAGAATGGCACAGCCAAGGAGCCCCTGCCTCGCTCTGCTGAGCCAGGCTATCTGGTGACACGTGTCGTGGCCATGGATGCAGATGATGGAGAGAACGCTCGTCTGTCCTACAGCATCCAGAGGGGAAACGAGAATGGCATGTTCAGGATGGACTGGAGAACAGGTGAACTCAGGACTGCGAGGCGGGTATCGGTCAAGCGAGACCCCCATCAGCAGTACGACCTGTTGATTGAGGTGCGAGACCACGGCCAGCCGCCTCTGTCCTCTAGCGCCAGCGTGCTGGTGGTGCTGGTGGACAGTGTGGCTGAAGGCCGTGGCGGCGGGGAGAAAGGCGGGACCTCCAAGGCAAAGGACAGCACCCTGGACCTCACTCTCATCCTTATCATCGCCCTGGGCTCCGTCTCCTTCATCTTCCTCCTGGTTATGATTGTGCTGGCCGTGCGCTGTCAGAAGGACAAAAAGCTTAACATCTATACTTGTTTGACCAGTGACTGCTGTTTTGGCTGTAGCTCCTGCTGCTCACGGCAGGGCAGGGCCCGCAAGAAAAAGCTCAGCAAGTCGGATATCATGCTGGTGCAAAGTGCCGTTAACGTCAGCGGGGCTGGCACAGCTCAAGTCCCTGTGGAGGAATCTGGGAGCTTTGGCTCCCACCACCAAAACCAGAACTATTGCTACCAGGTATGTCTCACTCCAGAGTCTGCCAAAACTGACCTCATGTTCCTAAAGCCATGTAGTCCTTCTAGGAGCACAGACACCGATCACAACCCGTGTGGGGCCATAGTGACAGGGTACACAGACCAGCAGCCTGACATCATATCAAACGGCAGCATTTTATCAAATGAGGTAAGAGCCCCTCTCCTGCCTGCGGTTTAAACTCCCTTTCCATCTGAGTTCCTCCGCATGCCTAAACCTGATTCATGTCCCCTTAGACGTCTAATAAGAATGAAATATATGCCAGAGACGTTCAGGAGCCATTTCATCCCCCAAATTTCACTTCACTGGCATGCTAGGTCTTCAGATGGGTGTTACTGAGTGTCGATACATCAACTGTAACACAATGTAATAGGAAATGAAAGCAGATATAGAAATGAGAAACCTTGACTTTTGCAATCCTTAAAAAGCAACGACTGCATGTTTATGATGTGCTTCTATGGCTGATAAATTAGAAAAGGTGTATAAAGACAATGTATGTTGGCAAAGAGGCTGCTGGTGGGTGTGGGAGTATAATGGGTGTATATGTGTGCGTGAAGCCCAGTCACCCAGGATTAAATATATACTGTTCAAAATGTTGCATCTCTGGGCTGTTGCAGCCTACATAGGTGCGCTACTTCACCTTGCACCTTGGCAACATGTCTGCAGAGCTTCCCCTCCCTGTGGGAAGGAAGTCTCCACTGATGGAGATGAATGACACATGTAATAGTTACATCAACTCAAAGCTGTGTGGGTTGTGTCGTCTCTGGCTCGATGGATGTAATGTTCTTTTGTTTTTCTGCTGCTTTTTTCTCTCTACATAAGGAGACGCACTAAAAACTGCCCCTTCTCTTTCAGACCAAACACCAGCGAGCTGAACTCAGCTACTTGGTCGACAGGCCGAGACGTGTCAACAGGTAAATATGGAAAAAGCCCTTCTACCTGCTCTGTCACTTAGCTGGTCTGCTTCTAGCTCATTTGCTGATATCTCCCATTACTGTGATGCTGACATGGATTAAGAAAAACAAAGCGAGGTCATCTTTCATAGGCTTTATTTTAATGTTCTCTTCATTTCAGTTCAGCCTTCCAGGAGGCCGACCTGGTCAGCTCCAAAGACAGTGGCCACGGAGACAGCGAGCAGGGAGACAGCGACCACGATGCCACCAATCGAGGCCATTCGTCTGGTAAGTGCTGGCTTTGTATAAACTCTTTGTCTTCTCTCTGCCCCTCGGGCATCTATAGATCTGAGGAGGATCTGCAGATTAGCATTGTGGGTCCAGAAGCTGCCCGTCTCTCCACTGTTGAAATCTGGCAGCACATTGTGCAGGGCTGGAAAAATGAAAGCTTATTTCTAAAGGTCATCATCATCCACAGCCAGAGTTGGTGTCTGAGGTATTTTAGCTGTTGTGTTGTGCCTGCGTGGGATTATCGCTTAAACTCTTGTACCAGAATCAAACCTTTCCCTGTGAGCCACATCCAAGTGCTCGCTCCTAAAGCCAACACATAATATTTGTTACTGTGACGTTTGCCGTGTGGTGATTGAATGTCTTGAGTGAGGCTTCCACTGCTGTTTGTAAATATGCGGCGGCGTTAATGAGGAGCCTGCTCCCTGTGAGCGCGGTCACTCGGTGCTGGAGACCACTTGACGAGATGTGATGGGCTTGTTAATGAGGCTGGGCTCGCACCGGAGTGCTGGGAAGCCGACCAAATAGGTTGTGGCTGTAGCAAACAAACCGTGCAATTCATCCGTTCATTAGATTAATTAATGCACTTATTCATGCTGTTACTCTCTAACTGCACGCCCCCCCTGCTTGTTTTTTCCTCCCTTGCTATACCCTTCCATGCACGGGCTGTTTTTCTTCTTTAATTCTTCCCTGCCTTACAAGAGGACCCTGCTGATGTATAAAAGCTAGGTTTAGTTCTTTATTTGGTGCCGACCCACTGTGGATGAGGTCTGTCATCATGTCTGGTCAGCCACAGCAGGCGCCCCCATCGTGCCAAATGGAATTTGCCTGCCACTTCCAGTGTCACCCCAGTAGGCCTGGTTGGTTTACATGGAGCTCAGTAACAGAGGCACGCAGAGCTGGACCCCGTCTCTGCCAACACGGCCTGACTTTACACAGATACCCTGCTGCACCTTTTTTATTTTTCCTTCTAATCTGCTTTATGTGCATGGAGGTGTACTACTTTGACTTTATTAGCATGTCCACACTCTCTTCCTCTGACGGGAGATGTTTTTACATTTCACGACTGTTCTAAGAAACAGACAAACAGGAATAAATAAAGACTTCCTGAGCTCAGATTGCATGATTATATAAACCGTGCTGCGTGCTCAGAGTTGGTGAGTTAGTGGAGATTAACACAATTTGTTGTTGATTTAAATAAGAGCTGAACTGGCAGGGCTGGACCAGCACACAGTGACCTGGGGCCTCTGTTCAGATTTCTCCAACTTGCTTTGCTTAGAACTTAATTCATGCTAATTTATGTTCATGTACGCTCCACATGTGTGCAGATTATCAGCTGAAACAATGAAGCATCTCTGTGAATTAACTCTCGCAGATCACGCTTAGCTTAAGCTGTTGTTGCATTGTATATTTGATTTGCTGTTTGTTAGACCATGTTAGCATCACATGTTAGCCTACTCATACAGTCCCTACTCTGTCCAGCACATCCAGCTGTGAAACAGCGTCCCATACCCTTTGCATACCCTTGGTGCGGCAGATAGCATGAGTTACTTTGTTGCAAAGTTATCAGCTTAATGCCTTTACCCAGATTATTTGCTGTGCATTTAGTCGTTGTTTGATTAGGATAATTGATAGCATGGCTTAGAGCGCCATCATCCTGCGAGCTAATCTAGTTTGTCAGTAGTGAGGCTGCATCAGTGTTTAATAAATCCACGTGTTAGCTTTCCTCTTGGCTCTCACAGACTTCATGAATGCATCACCTTTTTCTCTTTCATCCTTCCTTTGTTTCTGTGCAGTCAGAGTTATAGGACACGACTGATTTCATTTACCTCATAAAATACTATATTTTGACCTGCTGGAGGCAGGCCTAGTGTTCATCATTATTCTCATATCCTTTTCTTTTTTTTTTTAAAGCGTAGCCGTTGTTGTATTTTTTGTTGACACAGTGATTTGTGTTCTTCTTCCTGTGGTTAGCTGCTTTGTCGTGCCAACATTTTCTGCTGCTTCAGGCACTCAGCTCTGTTGTTCTCTGATCAAAGGCCGCTCCGTTTTTCCTCATCAAGGATGTACTTAAAGAGACCAGACGTCACCTGTAATGAACACGTGAACTGACTGAAAGACCATTTAACTCCATGGATTTTGTAGTATTGGAGTCAAATTGGTTACATTTGGATCGAGTGTGGAGGAAAAACCCGTTGCTGATCAGATCAGAGCCGATATCATTTTCGAGGTATCTGAGTGCAGCGTGACAGTCACGTGAATATACACTTATGAGTGTGTGCGTGTGTGTGTGTGTGTAACCATGACTGTGATATGGTCCAATCAGAAATGCAGACTCTGTTTAACATTCAACGAGCTTCTTTGACTGCTGTCATGTTTATTATCACTGCTGCGTTTTACATACAGTCAAAATTGGTCTGTTAAACTATTATAGGATGAAATGAATGAGTTCTTAATTGTGTAATTATCCCCTTTCTAACACGCCAAGAATAATGAGTCACATTTGAACAGAAATAGCTGATTCTGTCTGACCAGCAGCCAAAAAAGCCCAAAGACATTCAGTCCTCAGTGTCTGACGGTGGTGAAAGATCCTTTAATGAAACAAGAGGAGGAATAACTTTGTGCAAAATTTAGCACAAGAAAAAAAAAGGGGGGGGGGCTTTAAGTGGTAGAAATGGATCGAAAGTTAAAATGCTTCAAGTCTTTGTTGGTTATTGGAGAGTCTTTACCTCCCAGTGCTGGAGGCAGAGAAATAACAGTGAATTTCATTTTTACTCTCAGACACACTGATGACATATTACAAAGATGGCTGCCGTGGCATTCAGAGGCATCTGTAGATTTGTATTCACACATTTATACAATCCTCATTTTGTATTTCATTTGCATGTTTTGTGCATTTATGTTGGACTTTAAATCTTCTGCCTGCCAAACGTGGAGCCGAGAAGAAGCTCGAGTATTAAATAATCACTGAATTACAATACATGTGAAATACATATGAAGTCATAGTGGTATTTATTTTAAATAAGAACACATCACATGTTTGCTGGGTAACTCTGCATAACAGACATTATCTCTAAATATGTGAGTTAATGAGTTCATCTGTAATTCATCCATGAATATTATCTGGATTTTTTTTATTAGGGCCCAATGCAATACCACCGTTTTATTATTATTATTATTATTATTGTTATTATTATTATTATTATGGCGGCAAATGAATTGGCTTTTTTGAGGGCCTAAAGATGCTCAAAAACTCTTGACATTTTGCACATGCATCGGGTCTGGTGAAAATTTACATATGTTCATGTTTTCAGACATGGGCGGGGCAAAATGGCTCAATAGCGCCACCTAGAAGAATGAAACAATTTAGGCCCGGGCTGGGTATGATGTACATGTATGAGATTTTGCACACATATCTAACATCAAGAGGCGCACAAAAAGTCCAATTTGACCATTTCCAGGCCTTGCAGTTTTGCAGACCCCTCCTAGGGAAATGTGAAAAAGCGACTCTTTAGTGATCCATAAACATTATTTTGGTGTAATTATAAAAACTATAAAACAGATGAGAGACGAGCAGAGGGAGAAAACTTGAGTCTGCAGTTTGTTGTCTTACAGCTGGATGTGCTCTCTGCCTGCTCTGTTATTTGGCACTAAAACCATTTGGTTACCGTTGTGTTGTTATTGCTGCCCCCCTCCCATCACAGCACCCACCACCAAGGAGATGAGGTGTTCCTGAGGTCCCAGCAGTATCTGAAGTATTTGACCAGCAATAAAACCTTTTACATAAAATGATAATAACATAATAACATGTTAGCAGCTCGTTATGACACAGTACACGCATGTTAAAATAATTTATAAAATAGTTGTTTTTTATTTCACAAACTGATAACATAGATACAATTTTAACATTACAAATGTTAATATAAATATTTAATATTTAAATTTCCAAAGTTTAATTATGTATCGAATGACAGCATGTTTGTGATTCACTGTGCAAACTGACTGTGAAGAAACCAGCTCCACATTAACCTGTAAAAGATGTTTGGAAGGAGAAAGTTCACTGAGCTTAGTTCTTAGCACCAGTATTAATATATTAGTATTATTAGTAACAGAGCAAACGTGGGTTTAGTTGTGAGGTTTGAATTCTCCGAGGTGAGACGGCTGAGCAGGAGCTCGTTTGCTGTGATGAGTCCATCAGCTGTGGATTCAAAGTCTCAGACCCTCTGGGACCACTCGTCCACACTTCCAGTCCTGCTCCATTTTATCAATACGGCCAATGTCACACACTCGGAGCAGATTGAGTCGAGGCGCTTATCCAATTTTCAATCCCTCCTCCACCCCCGCCGCATTCCCGTCTCCCCCCCTGCCGAGATGAATTTCTCCTTAGGCCTGCGGTTCACGTTATCACCGTGGTAACAGCTCGCTGATCAGTAATTCATTTTTCAGACCTCTGCATACCAATTACCAAATGAAGGTTATTATCGGGACTTTGCGTTTGCCCTGTGCGAGCGGCGTTCGGAATGCTAAGATGAGACGAGGTGTCCGAAGCAACGAGGGTCAGCTCGCTTCGAGAGCTCACCGCCCTCCCTCCCTCGTCTCCTCGCTGCTCCTGCTTGTGTGTGTCTTAGTGTGAGACATGTTGACATAGTTCTTCTTAATCCTGTGTTGAAGTGGAGGCCAGACACTGACAATTTTCTGCGAGCGTGATTTATGAAGCTTCTTTCAGCTGCAGAGCACAGGGGGACGACGCCGTGGAGAGATAAGAGTATCACCTGCAACCTTTATTCACGTTTTAAGCACAACCCTGTGTGTGTGTGTGTGTCTGTTTATGACTGCCTCATTCGACAGGGGAACGTGTAGTTTTGATAAGACGTCGTGATGTGGCTCTGTGGCTGAATCCCCCTCGCCTAGTCCAAACGCCACATTTCCTGTTCCTATTTTGAGAATTAACACAGCGTCCATTTTGTAATATAAGCAGAGCTCTTCTTTCCACACTGTGTGTTTTTGCTGCTCACAGTGCAACGCTGTCTGCGTGAGCAGGTGCACTGATATAGTGTGTCAGCACTGCTTTGCCTCGTGTCTGCGGCTCCATCAAAGTGTACAATAAGTTGTTTCCTTCCATGTAAGAGGCCGTACTAAAGCCTCATGCGGTGGTATATTTATGGCACGTTGCTTAATATTTAATAGGAAACCCTCTCGTTAGGAGACTGGGCACTTTTCCAAGTTGCTAGTGACAGCAAGCCAAATTAATCCTCTTGTAACAAAGCAAATTCCCCCTTTGCTGACCGTTAAGGACACAGAACAAAATGCACACACTCTGCTTACTGGGATGACAGCAGTCTTAGCCTAATCAGTCTGTATTCAGAGGGATTAGCAGCAGATAGCCTGAGCTGGACATTTTAGCCCCAAACAGAGTCAAACGCACACACGCGCAAGGATTTAGGCTTCGAAAACATGCGTCCGCAAGATCTCGGCCCAACTGCAAAAACATTGGGGCAGCAAACACACAATTTGGCTTAAGGCTTACAGTTGGCCTGCATAGCCGCGCTTTTCATATATGATAAACTACAAAGGATGCACTTCATTTGATTTAAATAGACTGGTACGTGTAAACTCTTCAGTGCTTTTGTCCCATGTTTAAGCACTTTTAACCCAACATTCGCTACAATGATGCATCAACATGCAGACAAGAGGTGCAAACACCACCTGCTGAGCCATCCTGCCTGTTTGTACTGCAAACACATGATGGGTCTTTATTGTTCCTAAAAACTGCTCATCCACTTTGAATGGATGTAGATGCCTGTTAAGTAAATATGGCAGAATGTGCTAATAATGATAAAGACGGTGACTGACCGTCCACTACATGTTACATATGTTCACATTCCTGTTTTCTTTTGTCATTTGTGATGTGCTTAAGCCGCTTAAGACAAATTGCTGATTCCTTATTTTAGGTGCAACCTCAGGTTAAACATCTGCTGCTAATCAGTTTGACTCGATTAGTGTTACAAACACTGAAAAACTTTTTTGAACTGAATCACCCTGAAACCATCCACTCAGTGTACCGATACAGCGACACGTGCCGGTTGTTCTTCTGATGTCAGAGTAAAAATGTATAATCTTTGTGGAAAAACAGACTTCTACCAAACAGAATAGGTTTGACGCAGCATTACAAGCATGTTGCAGTAAACTCTGGTCTCGTGTAATATCGTCCTGTACTGTGTCATCATGTCTGAACACGGTTGTAGAACATCAGCGTGCAGCTGTCGCTCTCAAAGCGTCGCGGCTAAACTCCGCTGATAAGCTGTTTGTTTCTTTTCCAAATGCTGATGAAATCTTTATGAAGCTGAATGTATTTGTACTGAAACAGCGGAGCCACGTTGTTGATGGCTGCCTGTGTGTCAGCACAGGTTTCTTTCAGTCTATTGTGCAGCAGCTTTGATCTCAGTGCTGGGAAACAGAAAGGAATCAAAGAGCAGCTTCATAATTGCAAACTCTGAACATGTCAGATCTGGTTACGAGCTTGTGCGTGTACCGTTTTGCTCGTAAAACCTTTAATTTCTTCTCCCCGCCCCCTCCCCTACAGGCGCTGATCTTTTCTCCAACTGCACAGACGAGTGTAAGGCTTTGGGCCATTCTGATCGCTGCTGGATGCCGAGCTTCGTGCCCTCTGACGGGCGCCAGGGTCCCGACTACAGGAGCAACCTCCATGTGCCCGGCATGGACTCGGTCCCCGACACAGAGGTATTTGAAAGCCCAGAGCAAACGGCCGATAGATCATTCTCCACCTTTGGCAAAGAGACGCCTCTCAGTTACCAACACCTCCACCAGCACCTCAGCCACCACCACGGCTCCTTAGAGAGGAAAGAGTTGGAAGCATTTCTGCCTAGCTCCAGAGCACCTTATAACCCGGCTTATTTAAGTGAGTATTGTGTTTTGCTCTGGCTGAAGCGCCTGCCCGGCTCTGATCTGCTGATCAAATTAGCAGAAAAAGAAACGATTGGAAATTGAATTTTCTTCCTGGATTGGCTCGTGGAAGCTAGCGTGAAATTCATTTTAGATTTGACCGCTGTTCTCTCAGCCCTCTGTCAGAGTGTTTAACTAACTCTTCCCTCTTTCTCAAGCATCTCCATTATCTCCGTCTGTGACCATCTTATCTGCACACACACACATGCAGCACTGTGGTCTTTGGGCCCTTTCAAATAATAAATGCCAAAAGCAATTATGATCTATAAGGTTGCTTTGATGGGGGTGGAGACGTTAGCGTTATGGAAAGCGAGACACCAGCCCTCTCACGAACAGCTGACAAACCACTGTTTTTAACCAGAGAAGAAGAAGAAGGACAGACGTGGAGCTGAACGTCTCATTCGTATTCGGCAGACGTCAGCTCGTTGATCAAAAACCGGTTTCACATAATTAAAGAGAAAATAAAGCAGGAAAAGGCCCATTTTTCTAAACTCCTATTCAGAGGCCACAAACAGATCTGTCCTCAATCACTGAAATTTGGTGATAATGCTTAATTATAATTTTGTCAAGCGGCGCCTGAAGAGGCGCCTCTCTCATCATCCAGCACAGCTAGCTGGAATTATCAGAGACCTGCTGCTTTCCTCGTGCCATCATTTAAAACCACAGCACGCTGTGGGAGCAGCAGGAAAAAGGCCTTTTCCCTGTAATTAATATTTTATTCATTGGCTGTGCTTTGTCTGCTTTTCCTCGTTCTGCATCAAAAGTTGTTCGATGTGAAGCAACCCACTGCTCACATTAGAGCGCTGTAGTCTCTGTGAAAGGCCGCATGCAGTGTTTGCACGCAGGGTGGGGTTAGAGTGCAGTACAGCACGAGGACAATCTATACAAATACATGAACAGATACTTTATGTTCGTTTAGCTTGTATTTATAGTAATGATGTAGTTATGATTATAGACAGCGCGTTACAGCAGCAGTGTGGGGCGGTGTGTGAAATAATAAAGCAGTAATATGAAGGTAGCGGTGCGAGGTCAGCAGAGGAAAAGTTGCCTTTCAGTGTTTTTTTCTGCTGCAATTTGAAATGATTTGAACATAGTCGATGTACGTCCACTGTAAGCTGCACAGCGATTAGCTGCTCTGTCCTTGCTGTTGCTTCAACACTGAGACACACGGGAAGTTGTTTTGTCCTGTGTGTTTGTTTGGGGGGTGGGGGTGGGAGAGCTCTCTAATCTCATTAAGTCAGCCAGTGATACACAAAGACTCTTTTGTCCCGGGAGGTGCCGAGTGAGGGTGTGGTGTGCAGGGGGGGAGCATGAAGGAGAGGTTAGAGTGCAGACTCTCCTTTTGTTGGTGTCCTAAATAAACTGGCAGGATTCACTCTTCCCCCCAGTGCCAACATTCCCACAACACCCCCCCCCTTCCTCCCCACATGTTATCTATCAGCCATTTAGCTGACACTCCTGTGATTCTGTGTGAGTGAGGCCATGTCACTGCTGCTCTGCACACACACAGATACCAACACACAACTAACTGGCTTCTGTGTTTTCTGTGCTTACAGCGAGGAAAAGGCTTTGCTAGCTCCTTTCGCGTGGACATACCAGAGACTGCGTGAGTTTGCACAATTTCATCGTGACGACCAAGGGTGTAAAGTTTTCAGCCCATTTTGTCCTCCACTGCCCTCATCCCTCCTCGCTCAGCAAAAACAAAAAAAGAAGAAAATTTTACATGACTGCAAACAAAATGAAGAAGAAAGAAACACAAAGGAACAAAACACTCGGAGCTCTGCCGGGTTTGACAGAGACGGTGGGGAGGCTGTGGGGGAGGAACACAGGTAGATGAATAGCCTTACTGGAGATGGCCGTTGTCTCAGCAGGACTGAGAAGCTCACAGAGGACGAACGATGGCGACTCCCGTCACTGATCCCTTCATCTTTTTCCACTCTATGTGTGCCTGTTTACAGCACTGATGTATACATCTGTGAGGATAATGAAGCCAGATGAAGACTGCAGATGAACTACGAAAGGCGAACCCAACTGAGAGCCACCCAGAAAAACCACCACTCAGCCCTTTAGGCGCCAGAGAGACGCCAAGTTGTACAGGAGAATTTTTGTGCATTTCAGATGCAATACCACTGTTTTAGATTTTTCTATTCTTTTTGTGTGGTCAGGTCAAACTTTGTAAGAAAAGACTGTGGGCAGATTTTCTGTTTTTTTTATTTATTTTTTTATTTATCCGTTTGGTTTTGGTTCAACAACCACACGGCGGGCTCAGACCGAGTTCGGCCCACGTTGTTCTGATGCGTCAAGTAGTTTCTGTCACGTGTGAGAAGTGTTTATTGTACTCTTTTAAAAGTTTGACGCTGAATATAAACCTCTCTATATAAATCTATCTATATCTTCTTGTTCTGAAGGTGTGCTGCTTGTCGGCTGGTTTCTGATTCAGAGCTTTGATCTGTTTGCTGCCCCTGAACAAGGTCGCCGGTGTTTTCACAGCCGGAGACGTAAAAAGAGACAGAACAGCCTTAGCAGATGTAAAACTCGACTTCTTATTGTTTGACATCATTTCATTATTTTTTCCACTTCAAGGTATTAATAAAGAGCATATCTATAAGTAAAATGGAGGTAATAATTTAGACTGAATCCATGGTAATTCTGTGTCATTGTAACCAAAACTTTTAAGGGTCCATTTGTAAAGGAGTGCGACAAAAACACCATCAAATGCAAAGAGTGATGTACACGGTGCAATCCAGTTTCTCTCTCACACACTGCAGACACACACACACTAATATGCCGACAATAAATGACAAAAATGGTAAAAACACCGTCTGCGTTTGTTTTCGTGTGTCCTTGTTGTGAATGTGAACGCTGCTTTCTGCTCATTCCATTCATCACAAATTTGATGCCTAATTAAAATACAGTATCAGTTAAGGCAGACCTGCCAAAGGTAAATAAGGGAAATAAAGCTGCGTTTATTCAAATGACCTCAAATGAATGTAAGTCCGTTTATCCTCGGGCCAAATGATTCCTCTTCAGGAGGATCTCTGCGACAAGGAAGCAAGTTCTAAATACAAAGGAACATTATTATGATTATATCCAGTGCTCCCTCGCTATAACCGCGCGGTTTCACGGATCTTTTTGGTGCAATTTTGCATGTTTTATTTTTCAGCGTATTGTGTTCTGCGTCCTGATTGGCTGTAGACCATCCCGTGCCGTGTCTCCTGTGCAGTACAGAATGCGTTCAGCTTGTCACATTTACATAAATCTTCGTTCCTAGCAGTGTGACTCTGTGCTGTACTGTATGTTTGTACGTTTTCTCCCCAACAAACAACAGTGTCGACAAAACGTTTCGCACCATCAGAGGCTCCTGCGGTAGCTCCCGACAGGCAGAGGAAGATGCTAACCATCACACAAAAAGTCAGACATGCTAAAGGAAGCTAGAGGCTACTGTAGTTTTCAGACCGTAAGGTGCACCGCATTGTGAGTGAAAAGAAAACATTTATGTCAAACTTTGCTCGTCTCGTTCTTCTTGCTTCCTTTACTTCCGCACCATTGATTCATTAATGATTCATTGATGTTGGATTTTCTCACAGCTGTTCTGGACCTGAAAACAGGGTTTGATCTTTGGTTTCATTCTATAATACTGGACTTATGTTTCTACGAAGGTTTGAACTTTGAGAGTTTAAACAAGAGAGAAAAGTGTGAAAATGTTCCTGCCTGTCTGAGAAAAGAGTATAAAGTGTGTAGTGAGGGGTTATCTATAATAATTGTAAAAAAATAAAGTTGGCTACTTCGCAGATTTCACCTATTGCGGGTTATTTTTGGATCGTAACTCCCGCGATAAACGAGGGGCCGCTGTATTATAATTAAAATGATAAGTATGTGTGTGTTTTATGTCAGTTTGCATTTAAATGTTCCAACAGTTCATATTTAAATTATCACTGAGATAATTTTCAACGACGACTGAAGTGTTTTTGTTTTTCTGCATAGTTGTTACAAATTTTAATATGAGACAAAACTGAATGAATGCAAAAGGCAGCAGCCACACCCACCTGACATAATAAGGTATATGTGTGTGTGTGTGTGTGTTTAGTCTTCTGTAAAGAACATGCTCCCTCTCATTAACTCTTTAATTATCAACAATGAAATGAATGTGTACAGCTGTGAGTTTGGGGTCAGACTGAATCTGTTTGGCAGATGATGTCACAGTGCCCTGCAGAAGGTGGCAGTTTATCACAGACCTGTCGTTTGGTTACACGGTGGAGCTTTTTTAAAAGTTTGTAATTCATTTCAAAGCTTCAAGCAGGAGGTTTAAGAGCCCGTTCAGGTAAAACACTTTGGACCGAGCTGAGTGACCAAAGCTTTCCAGCTCTAATCTAAGCATAAACCAGCACTCAGGATTACTTTACCAAACACACAATAACAGATGAACGTGAGCTCGATGCAGTATTTTTAGTTTTTGAAAGAAAAAACATCAGCTTTATCGTCCCTCGTTGTTATGTCCGCTCATTTTTAATCCACTTGTTTCTTTTCAGCTCTGCAGATTTAGAGATCTCGCTGCATGTTTTCATCAGTCTGAAGGAGATGTTGAAGCTGTAATCCAAGGTAGATTATAGTATTTACAGATGGTGATGAACCAATAACAAGGTAGACATCAGACTAAGTAATCTGCAGGCTTAATCTTCCAGCACAAACTGAATATTCATTGATTTGTTCATCTGCCATTTCAAAAAAAGAAGAATCTTTGTTGGTGCAAACTATAAATATTCCAAGCAAACAGGGATAAATACGACAGAAACGTCTCACTTTGTAGGCTTCAGAATGAGAAGTGAAAAATAGGACGACAAATAGCGAGTTGGCTGAGTGTGAAGCACTGACCCCGGGCCTTTTGTTGCTGCGTAATGAGGGCAGAGCTATCAGAGCAGCGCCATTTAGATTGAGGACAATAGTTGAAGGAAGAGCAAGTTCAGTATAATCATATCTATTTTCTTGTTAAATGGAAGCTATTATTTTTGACCTCCACTCGACGCTAATCTCTGTCACAAACCAAAAAGTTTTAATTTCCATGTGCGTTTGTGCACACTCGGCTCCAAATGAGAAAAACCATTAGAGTATAATGAAAGATAAATTAAGAACAAAAAGGAAAGGCTTACAATTCCCCAAACAAATGGGAGGATTCGAGGAGAGGCAGACGGTAAAATAAAGACGCCGTCGTCTCTCCTTCTATTTCCGGTTGGGCGGTGGGTGGGTGGGTGGGGGTGAGGAGGTAATTGCATAGCAAGTTTCAAAGTCACTGGCTTCACAAAGGCAAAGCGGATTAGAAGCCAACACTGAACTTTTTTGTGTCAGAGCTCTCCTCTATTGCAGATGCTGCCGGACATCAGAAGAAGATGAGTCGTCGCAGTGAGTCGGGGCTTGAATTCCCTGCCGAGGAGCACGGGTGGAAATAGAAGCACAGGCGGGTGGATGGTCTGTGTGAAGGTTGATTAGAGGCTCTTCAGATGTGGCTGAATGAATGATAGACTTTGGAAAAATCACACAATAAGAGATTTTGGCAGCTAAAGAGCTTTGCTCCTACTTTAGGCTCCACGCCCTTGGATATTAAGCAACCAATCAGGTGACAGTAGGCGCACTCCAAGTGCATTCGCCTCATAGCTGCTCATAGCCTTCATCACGTTACTGTTACCAAGGGGTTCTCTTTATGTGAGCTGAGTATTACAAAGTGTCGGCCTTACGTTGGCTGGAGCAGCTCTACTGATAGCTCCTAACATCAGCTCGTGGGTCAGGCTTGGTTGTGTTTAGGTGTGGCTGCTGTGTGTGTGGCTGCTGTGTGTGTGGCTGCTGTGTGTGTGGCTGCACTGAACTGGACCTGCCAGCAGTGTTTGTGACTTTTGGAGCATTTCTTTGTTCTTTGGTCCTTTTACACAGTACAAGAGGGGATTAAAGGCACTAGAGTTGGCAACCTTTTGGTTAGCATGAATAAATCAAGGATGCTATTTCTGCATGATTTCACCAATAACAATAACACAGTTTGACCTCAGTCCAGCAGTTATCACTAACACTAGCACGCTGTTATAAACAGGCATTAACTGACAGAAGTTCTTCATTTGGAGTCCTCGTATTGATACTAATATTAGTAATTATTATATTTAGGGACTCATTATCATTCTCCTGCTGTCAAATGCACAAAGTAGCTGGGAATGAAAGTCATGGAACAAGCCAATCATAATAGCTGCAGAGTGCACTGACGTGGGGGTTACAGATCCAGGATGTTACAAAGTTGGTCACAGAGGAGCATAAAATAGAAACATACTGGAAGAAAAAAGGAGCGCACGATGACAAATGTGTCACTTTCTTCATCGTTGGATTGTCTTTATTTTATTGCAGGTTTATAACCTGTTCAAAAGAAAGTGTTTTGGTTTGGACGGACATGTCTTTGTAAAACTATCGACACACTGAATGACAGGTTCCTTTTACCTCAGTATGTGGAGGAAAAGTCTAATTATGTCACTTTACTGTCACTCCATATACTGCAGACATAAAATAAAACAAATAAAAAAAACCCCAGCTTTACAGGGTTTTTTTTATTACAATGAAAAATCTTAGAAATCAATCAAGAATTTTCTGTTTTTTGTTTTCTTGTAAATATTTTGTATTCTTTCTATCAGTGGAGGATTTTTTGTTCTTAACTAAAAGCCTCACGTATTCAGTCATTGTTGATGTGGTCATAAAACAGGTTCTTTTAATCCACTTCCTCACTTGCTTTGTAAAGACTGTGACCACTTTGGTTCCATCATGAGAATAAAGTTAAGATGCCATTATAAGTAAAGTATATGACGTATAGTATAAGGAGTTAATTTAGCTCGGCTCTGGGAGAGGATCAGGACCAGGGTTTCTGACTATTATTGCAACCTTATACGACTTAATTCAATTAGCAGCAAGTTTTTTTCTAACTGAAAAATAAAGCCCCTCGAGGCGACTGATGTTGTGATTTGGCGCTGTATAAATCAAACTGATCACTGCGTAAATGTGGATTTAGGTCTGAGATCACTTCCTGTCTTTTGCACAAGGGCTGTTTTAGGGATCACAGTAACTAAATATATAAGAATTATATGCTCATATAATTATGTAATTTCTGGGTAGTGACTGAAAGAATCATCATGGGACAGATTAAAGGAAACGGACGGGCGGTTCGATGGGATGTACTAAATTAAATAACTACATTACACTCGCAGCGATGTCGTTGCTTCTTACAGAGATTCTTAAGTTAGAAAGAGAAAAAAATATCAATTAAACATGCACATGCACTACAATCAGCTGATTTCAGTTCATTTGTGGAAAGAGGAAAATGGTACAGTGATACAGCTTTTCAGGAGTATGGATTACTTTTATTTTCATTGCACAGAGGAAAAAGAGAGTAAAGTGGGAGCTGCATCCAGGACAGGAATCACCACTTCAAGCTCCTAACACAACGGTGGGTTGTTGGCTAGCTATCTGTTAGTATGCTGTCTGTGCAGATGCTTGCAAAGAGCCACAGTAATTTTAAAACAGAGTGGATTTTGACCTCAGCACGGAGGTCAGATCCTGATCTTTAACAGGCAACAAAAGCAGTGATGACCAACACTGTTAACTGTTCAGGTTTCTAAAGTAGAATCTCTTTGAAGTCTCTTTGAGCTCTTTGCTTTGTGTTGTTGGCTTTGTCTTCATACCTAAAAACTCGAAGAACAATCACGTTTGTCTTCATTTTTATAGGAATTTGTGTTGGTGTGTGGGTCTGTAGCTTATATGTTTACATATAGAAGGAAACTGAGCTGTCATAGCAGCAAATATACAACAAACATCAAGTACTCGTATAAAATGAGTGTAGAAACAGAGATATGAGAGATAAATATTTAGATAAATAGATAAATATGGGTATAAATATAAAAGGATAGGTATGTGTGCAAATATGTCGTGGTGTACAAAGTGACAGGGTGCACTGAGGTGTGATCAGTTCTGTTCCACATGTGTGGATCTGACCCCAGTGGATGAATTAAAGAGTCTGACAGCAGCAGAAGGGACGAGCTCCTGTAACGTTCCCTCAGACAGCCTGGTTGCAGGAACCTGCTGCTGAAACTGCTCTTCAGATTGTCCAGTGTGTTATGGAGGCTGGGAGTCATTGTCCATGATTACCAGCAGTCTGTCACTGATCACCTCCTCCAGGGTGGAGAGCTTCATGCCAACAACAGCCTCGGCCCTCCTGATGTTCAGTCTGTTTGCGTCCTTTGCTTTGACGCCTGCACCCCAGCACGCCACAGCAAAGACGATGGTGCTGCCAACAACAGGCTGATAGAACATATGGAGCAGCTGCTGCAGACACTGAAGGATCTGAGCCTTCGTAGAAAGTAAAGCCGGCTCAGAGCCTTTTTGGAGGCAGCGTCCGTGTCGGCAGACCACTCCAGCTTGTGATCCAGTTGAACTCCCAGATACTTGTAGGATGTGACTATTTCCACATCAGTCCCACTAATGCAGACAGGAGAGGCTGGGGACCTGTTTCTGCCAAAGTCCACCACCAGCTCCTTTGTTTTGGCCACATTCAGCTGCAGGTGGTTCACCTCACACCACCTCATAAAGAGATCAGTCCGTCCTCTGTACTCCTCTTCCCGTGTCCACACTTCCAATAATGGCCGTGTCATCAGAGGATTCCTGGAGGAGACAAGTTTCTGTGATGTGCTTGAAGTCGGCCGTATGGATGGTGAAGAGGAGAGGGGACAGCACAGTTCCCTGGGTGTTCCTATGTTGCTGTTCAGACTCTCTGACACACAGCTCTGCAGTCTCACAAACTGTGGTCTGCCTATCTGGTAGTCGCTGATGCACTGGACCAGTGGAGCCTCCACCTGCATGGACTCCAACTTCTCCCTCAGCAGCACGGGCTGGATCGAGTTAAAGGCGCTAGAGAAGTCCAAGAACATTATCTGAACTGTGGTGTTGGGTCGAGGAATACGCTCTCTGCAGCACATGTATCACTGCATCGTCCACCCCCAGGTGGGGCTCCAGGATAAGTGCTTCTAGAGAAAATCATCTGGACCTATTTCACTTAGAAGTTGATTTTGTGCTCTCCATAGAATCAACTCTGCTCTGTGTCGTCTAACCATGGATCCGAGGCGCAAACTCTTGGGAGCACATCTGCTTTGTCTGCATCTTGGGTTGAAAGGGAGATGGTTCATAAAATCTGCTAGTAGATTCTGATTGTGACCTACACCCACTTTCACACCTTGGCTTGTGTGATTAGGTAGAGGAACAATAGGGGGTCCAGGACCCTCTTGTGGACACTCCAATAGACCTTAAATCTGGGACTCGCCACCAGTTGCTCTTAGAACTGAAGAAGCTTCTTGGATGAAACGTCTTCAAGGAAACTTAAAGAAGTCCAGACGCTTTTCTTTCCAAGCTCCTTAGACCACGATGACCTGGATGACTGAGAACCTTCACAGAGATATAGGTCCGCCCTCCTGTAGGTGCACATGGGACGTCTGTCTGATGAGACCAACATATAGCATTATAAAGTAAGCAAGCAAGCAATTTATTTATATAGCACTTTCAGATCAGCCCCCAGCTGAACACAAAGTGCTGTACACTTGACATGCCAAAGTGATACATTGAACATGTTAAAAAATAAGAAAAATAATAATATAAAAATAAATAAAATATATATATAAAAATGATTATTAAAATGACATTAAAATAAATAAAATTAGCACAAATAGCAAAGACAATAATAAAATAGTATAAAAAATGATGATGAGAATTACATTTAAAACAATAAAATCAGCACATTACATCAAAACAATAAAATCAATAAAATTGGGTCAGACTGTGTCATATGCCAAGGAGTAAAAATGGGTTTTAAGATGTGTTTTAAAAGTGGACAGTGAAGGGGCCTCTCTAATGTGCTGGGGCAGATTGTTCCACAGATTAGGAGCAGCAATAGAGAAGGCCCTGTCCCCTCTGAGCTTCCTCTTGGACCTGGGTACCTCCAGGAGCAGCTTGTCAGCTGACCTGAGAGACCTGGGGGGTGAGTAAGGATGCAGAAGCTCAGAGAGGTAAGTTGGGGCAAGACCGTTTAAACATTTAAAAACAAACATGAGAATTTTAAAATGAACTCTATGATATACAGGCAGCCAATGGAGTGAAGCCAGGATGGGAGTTATGTGCTCTCTTTTACGAGTTTTGGTTAAAAGTCGTGCAGCAGAATTCTGGACCAGCTGCAGACGAGAGAGAAGATGCTGACTAACTCCACAATACAGTGCATTGCAGTAATCTAGACGACATGAAATAAAAGCATGGATTACCGTTTCAAGATGCTGCCTGGATAAAATAGGTCTTATCTTTGCCAAGCGCCTTAAATGGTAAAAACTGGACTTGACAGTAGCCCTAATTTGACTGTCTAATTTAAAATCACTGTCCATCTTAAAACCCAGGTTTGTAACAACACATTTAAAATACTCTGCCAGGGGTCCCAAATCAATAGCGGAGGGTTCACAAGGTCCACTAGGACCAAACAGAATCACCTCAGTTTTGCTTGAATTACACCTTAGAAAGTTTAGGGACATCCAAGATTTAATGTCTTCTAGACATGCTAGAAGTGGCTTAATAGAGAAGGCGTCTATCTGCTTCAGAGGCAGATAAATCTGACAGTCGTCAGCATAGCAGTGGAAGGATATTCCATGCCTTCTGAGGATGGTTCCCAGGGGCTGTAAATATAATGAAAAAAGCAGAGGCCCTAAAATTGAGCCCTGCGGGACCCCAGACTGAAAAGTGGCAGAGGAAGACTCATACCCTAAAAAGTTAACACTAAAAGTTCTGTCACAAAGATAAGACCTAAAACATTTTAAAGCAGTACCACGAATGCCTGCAAGATGGTGCAAGCGAGACAGTAAAATGTTGTGGTCTACAGTGTCAAAAGCAGCTGTTAGGTCAAGGAGGACAAGAACAACATGATTACCAGAGTCACAGGTAAGGAGGATATCATTAAAAACCTTTAAGAGTGCTGACTCTGTGCTATGAAAGTTTTTAAAACCTGATTGGAAGACCTCCAGGATACCATTCTCATTTAAAAAAATCCATCAATTGGCAATGTACAATTTTCTCTAAGATTTTAGACATAAAGGACAACTTGGAGAGAGGCCTGTAGTTAGCCAACACAGTGTGGTCCAGGGCAGGTTTCTTAAGCAAGGGTTGTACTACCGCATGCTTAAAATTAGCAGGGACTACACCAGATATTAAACTGCTGTTTATAACAGTAAGAACAGCCTGGCCTATGCTAGGAAAAACCTCCTTAAAAAATTGTGGTGGGACAGAATCATTTGGGGAACCAGAGGGCCTCAGGTGGCCGACCACATCCTCTAAATAAGAAAGGGACACAGGCTCAAACTGGTTAAAACAGCAGAGCAAGGGATCGAGACAGAGGGGTCAGACTCAGGGGAAGAAATGAGAGCCCGCGTGGTTGCAACCTTCTCAATGAAAAAACACATAAAATCATTAGACAGTTTATGAGAGGCCTCCAAACAGCCACTTTGTGGAGCATTTAAGACTGAGTCAATAGATTTAAATAACACACGTGGATTATGACTGTTGGAGGAAATGATCTTAGAGAAATATTTTCTTTTAGTAGCATAAACACTCAATAAATAAACGCTGGTATAATTGTCTAAGCGAAATCATATGTACCTGTGAACAGGGTTTGAGGTCATATTTGCTGTCCACAGGGTGGCTGATGGGGAGTCTGACATTTTTAACTTTTTGTCTCTTTGTTTCCTTTTCTACACTCACATAATTTTAATAATCTTAATAATTATTACTGATAAAAATTCAACCATTCTCTTTTCTGCATTAATAATTCTTTTTAAAATGTGGTTTTGATTTTTTAAGCATTTGAAGCAGAAAAATAATGCATTAAACATTTTGTGTTAATGTTTTAACATCTGTGTTAATAACAGACATGGGTCCACCCTGTAGGCCCAGCAGGTTTACTGTGAAACTCATAGTTACAATTAAGCATTTTTAAACATGTCATACAATCTGTGTGACATGTTTTTCTTTCTTTGCTTTGTAATAATTCTTAACTCTTATTGTTAAATCAGTTTTCCTGAAATAACCAGTTTCAGTGTTTTTGAAAAGCTAAATTTACATTTAAATTGTTCAGATTATCATAAAGAAATACTTTGTAAAACAAACAAGTTGACTGAACATTTGCAAATTTCTACAATAATTATAGTGCCATATTTCATTCTTCAGACTTTGTTGATTTTTGATTTTTTTTTGGCTCTGACTGGTCAATAAAAACTGGAGAATGCTGCAAAATATTTATAACACTAATACTAATGCTAATGATAACAGCAGGAATAACTTTATTTATATAGCAATTTTCAAAACACACAGTTACAAAGTGCTTCATAGTTCAAATAAAAGGCACACGTTGAAAATAAGTGCAGATGTTCAAACATATAGACACATAATCGGTCATACAGTCAGACATTCACTCCAACACATGCACACATGCATATATGGCCAAAAATGAAGGGAAACATATAAGGAAACACCACCCTGTAAGGACCGCTCCACAGCTTGGGTGCAATAACTTTAAAAGCGTGATCACCTGTGTGAGGGACACATACATACGATACGTAACTTTGAACGCTTCCTCAGCTGCCGTCTGAAAATCAGGACGGGCTCTGAAACTGTGGTGGCTGTGGAAGGCACACACAGTGAGAGATGACCACAGGAGTTGTTGCCTACAGCACTGATTTTATCATTTCCACCCCTCCTCCCCACTTTTTTTTTTTTTTTTTTTTTTTTTTAACCTGTCCCGTTTGGTTCTTTTGCCATCAGAATTATTGTCTAAAGGCGAAGAAAGATGCCCAACGGATTTACTTTACCAAATGGACCATCCCAGCCTTGCCGTAATGGTCCATTTGATTCAACTTTTTATTGTTTATTTTATTTTCACTTGCTGAATACGGGACAGACTTGACTGGAGGAGAGAATGTGGAGAAAGAAAGAGGGAAAGAAAAAAACCTGAGAAGAGGGACGGGGAAAAAGGGCAAAAAACAAAAACCAACAGAATAAGCAGACAAAAAATACATATATCGATCACCTGGATCACCTGTTGAGAAAGAAAAAAGAAAGCAAGCAGAAGAAAACGAGAGTAATAAACAAGATCACAATGATATATGAGAATATGACAGTAAATACTAAATATTAAACATTATTGTGCAGCACGTGAGATCAGACAGAGAACCACCAACGCACCGATGTCTGAGGGCGTCCGCCACCGGCAGGGGAAGTGGTGGGGGGAGATGGGCCTCCAAACCTTGGAGGGCCTGAGATGTCCTCAGAGAGGTGGCGTCTGATACCCAACCTGACATATAGACACAGACAAACAGGCACACACAGATACAAACATCTATTCCCACCCTCATGCTCTCATATACAATTGCTCAACACTCACCCAACGTGGAGACAGACATAGAGAGACGCTGTACACACAATCACACTCCCCAAGCGTACTCTAAGCCCCGAGTCTAGGTACCCTTGCCCCTGGAGGGGGAAACTGCACCCAGACTCAAGTGGTGTAACCCTTTTCCCTGCGGTGGGGAGAAGCAGACCGCCCCGACTCCGCAGCAGCAGGGAGGCCCCATACACCAGACCCCAGTCGGACGGCCAACTCCTCCTCCTAGCCCCCCTGCTCCAGCAGGCCGCAGAGAACGGGGGTGTAGGAAGACTCCAAACCTCCCTCCACCCGCTCATATGTACTGTTGATGTATGTGTGTTCTAAGGTGCATTTAAAACCCAGGAGGGCATGGAGCCACCTGCCAGAGCAGCAGGTAAGCATATAGCCCCTCCTGCTAGCCCTCAATGTCTACATGTATTTAAAATTGAGAGGTGGGCAACGACGCCAGGGGTGAGGTGTACACCCTGATGGTAGTTTGGAATCCGTGTAGCGTGCCCACCTCCAAGATCCTATATGTATGTGTAATGAGAGTGTGAGTAATGTGAATGTCTAAGTTGTGGGATAAAAATTGAGGCAGAGGCAGCCAGAAGGGGACAGAGGGGGGGGATGTCTCCTCTGCACCCTGGTGACACACCCCTACCCCAAGGCCCTGCATGTGTGGGTGATTGTGGTGGAGCGGGAAGAGGGAGGCCGCTGGAGATGGGGAGGGAAGGAAGGGAGGGGCAAGTGACCCCTCCCTGGGGCCAGCTCCCCCGCTGACCCCAGTAGGCACCCCCATGCTGTGCAACCCGCCAGGGAAAGGGGGGGCCCAGGCCCATCCGGACCGGGGCCCAGTGCAGCAGCGCCCCCCGGCCCCACAGAGCCCGGGACAATTCACCCGACCCCACCACAGAGAAAACTGCACCCACCCCATCATCCACTCATCTTCCAGACTACACAAGACAATAGACGCCCAGGCTGAGATCTTCCTCCACCACTCCTGTATCTCCCCCTCCTGCAGAGAGAGTTCCTGAAGAGAGGAAAGCTCCTGCAAGATGTGACAACCTCCCCCACCAGTTGAAGAGCCCCCCAGGTGGCTCGATGCACCGGCGGCACCCCGCGCCAGGGCCGGGCCCCCATACACCCACCCGCCCACAACCTCGGCAACACACCAACCAGGACCCAAGCCCCTGAGGCCCGGCCAGGGCCCCAGCCCAGAGACGGAGCGCCCCCAGAACCTCACGCCCATCCCGGACCCACCCAGGGGCAGCTAGGCTACCAGGTCAGTAACCCACGTCCGTCAGCACAGACCCTCCCCTAGCCCCGCTGCACGCAGCCACGAGGAAACCGTCACCTAAGAGCCAACAGAGCCCCTAGTTGGCCATGACCGCTACCCCGGGTTGAGCCCCCCAAGGAAGATGCTCCTGGGGAACCCCCCGACGCCCTAAGCCTGTCCCTACCCCCACACCAATCACAACAGTGAAGGTGGGACCAAACTATGGCCCCCCACCCCCACTAGGTGATGGAGCTGATCAAAGGAGCCCAGAGCAATTGATCTGATGTGGTGGCAGAGGCTGTATCAAGACTAATGTAATCTAATAGATAATTTCTATATTGGTTAGAATTAAGATTATTTTTATTTTTCCAGTTCATGAGGACTGTTTTCTTGGCTATGCATAGGGCAGTGAAAACCATATGGGCTATATTCTTTTCCGTAGTGACATTATCTAAGCTGCCCAACAAACATACTAAAGGAGAAGTTGGAATGTTACATTTCAGACACTTTGATAAGTCTTCACATATCTCACTCCAAAACTTCTGAACTGGTGGACAGAACCAAAGAGAGTGGATATAATTGTCCGGTGAATTGGTTTGGCAGTGTGAGCAGTTGTTGGTAGACGTAAAGCCCATCTTGAACATCCGATGACCTGTATAGTGCACTCTATGTAGTATTTTGTATTGAATTAATTGAAGACTGGGATTTCTAATTAAATGAAAGGTTTTTAAGCAAATCTGAGACCAGAAGTTTTGGTCCCCACTTAAAAGAAAACACACACACACACACACACGCGCATGCGCACGCACGCGCACACGCACACACACACACACACACACACTTTCTGCTTACCATATGTGTAACATGCTGTCCCAACTTGGCCGCCTGAACTAACTGTAGCCATCGTGCCCTCTGGGGGGAGCAGGGGGTCGGGGGTGCAGAGCCACCCAGGATGGAGGCTGCTTAATGTCAACAGTCATCTCTCTCTCTCTCTAACACACACACAGTACAGTAATAAGGGCTGCTTTGTGTAAACAGTGTTGTCCAGCCGAGGCCTGCTGTGATGGCTGTGGGCCTGAGGCAGATGGAAGGATTGCACAAACTGTGTTCACATCAGTAGCATCAGTTACTTTGTTGCTTTGATTTGATACTGTAGCTGGATTCAGTTTATTTTAATGTTTTATCTTATAGCGTGCATTCTGAACCTTTTAAAGAGTAATCATAAAAAACACGTTTCATTTGGCTCTTATTTTGGCAATATTTTAATTTCATGGAGCCAAAGGGAAATGAGTGATATCTTTCTTCCAGTCCAGTGGGAAGACTCACCATCGAGCTAGTACTGTCAGTACACAGCTACAACATATGAATACTGGTCTGAGCGTATTCTTTACAGATAACTCTGTAAGATTAAGATGATGAGTTGCAGAAGGCGAAGAAGCAACTCAGGGAAACAAAAAAAGAGGCGACAACACTGCAATGGTTTATGTGCAAAGTGTAGCTAAGGAAAACGCAGAAGATGAAACTTTTTAATAAGCAGTTTATTTGAAGAAAACGTTTTTTAATTATTATTTTTAGGCTAGACTTCTGTAATTCATTATTATCAGGTAGTTCTAAAAACTCTCTGAAAAGCCTTCAGTTAATCCAAAAATGCGTATTTCTTCTATACTGGCTTCTCTTTATTGGCTCCCTGTTAAATCCATCCATCCATTCATTGTGTACCACTCATCCTTATGAGGGTCACAGGGGGGCCAGAGCCTATCACAGCTACCATAGAGCAAGAGGTGGGGTACACCCTGGAACGGCTGCCAGCCATAAATCCAGAATTCAAAGTCCTGCTCCTCACATACAAGGTCTTAAATAATCAGGCCCCGTCTTATCTTAATGACCTTGTAGTACCATATCACCCTATTAGAGCACTTTGCTCTCACACTGCAGGCTTACTTGTTGTTCCTAGAGTATTTAAAAGTAGAATGGGAGGCAGAGCCTTCAGTTTTCAGGCCCCTCTTCTGTGGAACCAGCTTCCAGTTTGGATTCAGGAGACAGACACTATCTCTACTTTCAAGATTAGGCTTAAACATAAATGTGATTTTGCAAAGCAAAATTTAATTAAAATGTAATTAAACATTTTCAAAGCTCTTTTTTCAGTTTTGAATGTAAACGTTATTTTATCATTACCAACATTTTATTATTAGACTATTAGATTATTACCCTACAAAATACTGCTGAGTTGTACTTTCTTTAATTTAACTAGTTGTTGACTCTTTACACACACTCATATTTAGATCTTATGTTGTGGAGGTGCTGATTAAATAAGGTAAAAGATGTTGCAGGGTTAGTGTTATTAGCTTTACTTGAAATCATTCTGTGATGTGTTTCCGTTTGGTCTTGTAGCAGCGTAGCTCCTGATCTGGGTTTTCTTTGGCCTTTGTAAATCTTTCCCCTGACTCTGGACTGTGACGGAAGAACAAAAACACATCATCAGAGATTCATCTGGCATGACAAAATTAACTAACAACATCAGATTTTCTAATTAACCATCATGATTTATTAAACTGAACAAATTTATTATTATTATTATTATTAGTTATTCAAAAACAAACAACTCAGGCTCTGTGACTGCGTTTTAGAGACCTTGACAGCTTTTCCTGGAGATTTTTGATAAGTTCAGCAGATTGATGGGCATGACTTAAAGTTCTAGCAAAACAGCAACTCTGCTGGAGTAACATAAAGACAACAACAACAACAACAACAACAACAACAATAATAAATATATTCATAAAGTGTTCACAGAGAACATTAGTGCAGTAATGAAATGATGTTGTTTAGGGTAAGAAAGTGTCTGAAGTGAAGCTCTAAAAGTTGCTCGTGTCCTTTTTTCTGTCCCATGAGACACAAACGTCTTCATAGCTCAGTGAAGTGTCCCTCACCTCAGGACATGCTGATCCTCATCTCATTCCCGTTTCTCTGTCTCTCTTGTTTCACGGCATCTGGCTTCAATCAGCCACGGGTCTCTCTGTTTTTTCTCTGATAACAGACGATCTGATAAATGTCATCAGTCACTGCATGCTCTCCATCTCGGCTCAACACTGATGAACCCCCTCTGCTGCTTAACTGACCAGATCAGTATCCCAAAGGTTTAACTGACTTGATGCCAAACTCTGTTTCAAAAATGTTTTGTAAGCAGCGTTTCTTACCAGCAATAGTGATTTATTTATTTATTTTTTATGTAGACATGACACAGTTAGCTGCAGAACGGGTTAACACAATCTTTATATCCATCTGAGGAAGGACGGGGCTGTCGATGAGCCCCATAGTTAGCTACCTCAAAGTTTCTGGGAGTCGCTACTGATTTTAGTACGCCTTTACACAATATATATACAAAGCTTTTGATGCTGATATTGCTAATTTCAATACATTTTTTTTTATAGACACACCACAGGTCACCAATTTACTAAGTAAACTTATTTCTAGAAGTGCTAATGACGTGGGATTGTCACCAGATGCGGGAAACAACCGATTCAATCATCACATGCAAAGAAATGATATCATAGACGCTGTCCTGCTCTGCAGCTCTGTTTCCTGCTTATTACACACAAACTACCACAGCTACCTGAGTGCTAATGCCTCATTACTGTACTATTACCACTTTATTACAGCCGGGCTGTAACAGAAACAGAACAGTAAGCTGCCATAAAAAAAGTCATGTAAAATGACAGAACTGTGCTATAACCAGAAAGGAAACACTAAACAGAACTGAGTAAAACTTCCATCTTTGAGAAAACAACAACAAAGGGCGGAGGTCATGGAGCCAGTAACGCACGGGTTGGGTAACAGTTGGAAGAAAAAACATTCACGTAAACGACATCATTTTGAAAAATATGATTCTGTGACCACCACAATGAAACATGACATATTTACTTGTCAGAGGGCTGTGGCCATGTTGCACACCTTACATGCTACAGTTACCTTGGCTGTAGCTACATGAGGATATAACTAGAATTTTGATGCATTTGTTTTCTAAAAAGCAGCTCTTGAAATGTAACAGTGTAACTGTTATTAGATGCTAACTTTACACACATTCACATCTAACTGGTCCATGGTTACAGCCTGTGGAGCTGCTGCAGGGACGGGAACTGATACCAATTCAATTATCGATATCACTTATTGATTCTCATTGGCTCTGCTTTGAGAGTCACCACCATCTCTGAGCAGCATATCAAAGACATTACATTCATGCAAATTAATTACATGCTGAGTGGTCAAATGTTTGTGCATGCTGGAGGTGTTTCTCCTCTTTTGTGGTCAGTGTGGCATCATTACTCAAAACAGTCATTATTACAGGTATTACACAGAACAGGTTTCTTAAAAGTAATCCAGTATGTTACTTAGTTACACCCAGGAGAAAGACATTTGTTATACTACTCGTTACTTTCATGTTACTCTGTAATTATGAGACAGTATGTTTCAGATCATTTTACTATTTAACTTCAAATTAGAACATGTAAGCATGTTACTGTAGTGCAAGATAAAACATCAAGTCAAACTTGTGCTTAATAAATGTGTGTACAGTGTTATAAGACGTAAAACTATAAACAGAAACTCATAATTGAAAAAGACAAAAAATATGAACATACAATTGTAAAATGAACTGTATGCAGGCAAAATGTACCACAGAGCCATGGTTCAACATGCACGAATGAGCTCTTTGGAGTGATTTCTGCACCTGTTTGATGTTTAGCTGTGCAACATAATGTTGGGAAACCTGAGCAAAAGGTAGAGGGACCATTCTTGGTGTCCACAGCACTGCTTTGCCTCGTTGAATCATATCATTGCACTCGTCTTTACATGGACCACTTGGGTATTTTTTCAGCAGTTGTTATTGTGTTTTCCTCTTTATTGCCTCCTGGCATCTTTATTTTGGTGTTGTGTGAACAATAACATGGCACTAACTACCAAGTATTAATTGTGATTCCTACGCTCAGGCTTTGAAAATCTTGTTGTGTTGTGTAATCATCCTGCAAGCTGTTCTGTGTCAGAGATACACACAAAGTATACTTTAGTGAGGTTTGTGTGTGTGTGTGTGTGTGTGTGTGTGTGTGTGTGTGTGTGTGTGTGTGTGTGTGTGTGTGTGTGTGTGTGTGTGTGAAAGGAATTTAAAGGATTTTTGCACTTTTATCTTCACTTGTCAGATTTTGAACTTGTAAGTCAAAGATGGTTGTGTCCACAAATTGTACCTGAAAAAGTTGATCATGTGTCAGATATTTTTACTGTTATTATGCTGCTCAAATCTTTACTTCACAAAGCATCAGAACGTAAAATGATCACAGCTGTTTATTACACTGCTCTGCTGTAGCTGCTGAGGCTCCAGCTCTTTGCACTCACAGCTGAAATGTTGCAGTGTGAGAAATCAGATGTCAATTCCTGTGAATCCACTGGTCACAGTTTTTAAGGAGACACACACACACACGCACACACACGCACACACATGCACACACACACACACACACACACACACACACACACACACACACGCACGCACGCGCACACACACACACACACACACACCAAGCCAAAGGGGGGTTGCATGCATGTATGTGTGGAATGTGATGAGGGGCTACAGGGCCGTCAAAACAAGAACATTTGCTGCTCTGCAGACTCTTTCACAACCATTTGGTATGTAACTTCCATCTGTTGTTAAATCAAGCCCACACTGAATCCTCCTCCCACTTCTGAAGTGATGTGCATGCCACTCGATTTGTGTTTGTGGGCGTCCACAGTAACAGAACATATCTGAAAATTATTTTTTTCTCTGTTTCTCTCTCAGGCAGCAAATGTAGCCACTGCACTGCAAATGTGATCACACACAGGAAAAACACTGCGTGGAGCTGAGGCATTCAGTTACACTCCAGACCAGGTAAAGGCCAAAACACATCAATTTGCATTATCGAGCTGAAAAAGGCAGCTGAGAATGAATATGCTGAACTCCTTTCCTGATGTTTGGGAATACATACACAATCTTATGATCTTTATTGGCAAAAGTTTTTCTTCATCTGACTTCACACGTATATGAACCTGAGTGACATTTGGATATTAATACTTAGGATCTCATAAAAATCTTAGAATCTCAATGTTTATTCAAGGATGTCCTTGGATGCTTATATTAAAAAAATATGTAAGAAGGCTTTCTTCCATTTGTGCAACATCTCTAAAATTAGAAATATCCTGTCTCAGAGTGACGCTGAAAAACTAGTTCATGCATTTATTACTTCCAGGCTGGACTACTGTAATTCATTATTATCAGGAAGTCCTAAAAACTCCCTGAAAAGCCTTCAGTTAATCCAAAATGCTGCAGCAAGAGTCCTGACAGGGACTAGAAAGAGAGAGCAGATTTCTCCTGTATTGGCTTCCCTTCATTGGCTTCCTGTTAAATCCAGAATTCAAAATCCTGCTCCTCACATACAAGGTCTTAAATAATCAGGCCCATCTTATCTTATCTGTCTCTCTTCCACAGCATGTCTTTATCCTGTCTTCCTTCTCTCACCCCAGCCGGTGGCAGCAGATGGCCCCGCCCCTCCCTGAGCCTGGTTCTGCTGGAGGTTTCTTCCTGTTAAAAGGAAGTTTTTCCTTCCCACTGTCGCCAAAGTGCTTGCTCATAGGGGGTCATATGATTGTTGGGTGTTTCTCTGTATGGGTCCACCTTACAATATAAAGCACCTTAAGACGACTGTTGTTGTGATTTCGGGCTGTATAAATAAAACTGTTTTTTGTTGGTTTTTATTTAATTTTTCTCATTGGACAGTTTTTGTAAGCTTTATTAGTATTGTTTTTTTTAACACAATAAATCATAGCAGTGACAGGACCCACGTCTTTTTTATGGACTTCTGTAATTAGTAGAATTTTATTTCATTGTCAGCATTAGGAGGATGTGGGGCTCCTGATTACAAAGACTTATATTTCAGAAACTTACATGAAGTATTTTGCTTTTCTTCTAGTATTTCATAAATACTAATAAAATGGGTAATGTTTTTCAAACATGTATTACATTGCTGTACCTTACACACTGAATCTGCTCCTTTAAGAGTTTTTACTAACAGTGGCTAAAATAAGTATTGAACAAGTCACCAGTTTTTGAAGTAAATATATTTGTAAAAGTGCTAATGACATGAAATTATCACCAAGCGTCAGAAACAACACGTCCAATCCACACATGGAAAGAAATCAAACCATAGATGTTCTAAAACTAACTTATGTGTAATAATTAGAAATGACACAGGACTCAACGCATGGAGAAAGGAAGGTGCAAACAGGCGGTGCAAAGTCATGACATCAGCTGAAATCTATCAGTGAAAAGAAAGCAATCCTGCCTCTTAGTGCAAATTAATATCAGCTGGTACAGTCCCAACTAGGGGTGGGTTTAAAAAATTGATTTTGCCAGAATCTCAGGTTGAAGCTCAGGAAACTGTTTTAACGACCACCAAACAGCTAAAACAGCAAATGAGAGCAGGTACGACGTAAACACAAAGTCCGATCGTTCACCCGACACGGACACGTCGGAAAGCTGACATCGCTCAGATTCTGAAGCTGCAGGTTTCATCACAATTCTGCTTCATTCAGCAGCATCAGGTCATGTTCACATGTTGATTCATGGTTTTTCCTCAGTTTTTGTTCTACTGCTGAATATTTTTAAGGTTATCTGCTATAAAAAGTCAGGCCAGGAAAATCTCCTTCATGTTTTTCTGTTTTATCCTCAGTTACTTTGACACAAAGGCCTCTGCTGTGATGCTCAGACCTCTGATGAAGTCTCAGTGTCAGCTTTGTTTTATACACAGATATAAATATGGACATGTACTGATAAATGATCAGAATTATAAGAATTCTGATTGTCTGAGTCAAAACTGAATTGAATCAGTTATAGAAATTGATATCAATACCCAGCCTACTCCCAACTGATGGCCTATAAAAAGGTGTCACATAAGAAACACGTCATGATGGGTAGAACCAGTTAGCTCTGTCAAATCCTTTGCAACCTTACTGATGTTACTGGCTACAGAAGAATTTCTAAACTACTGAAGGTTCCAGTGAGCAGAGTTGGTCATAAAATCTGGAAGAGGAAAGAACATCATCTCACCATAAACCGGCCACCACTGGGTGCTCCCCACAACATTACAGACTGAGGAGAGAAACAAATTATCAGAAGAGTTGTCCAGAAGCCAAGGAGCACTTTTGGAGACCTACAGAAAGACCTGGAATCAGCAGGTACCATTGTTCTTCACATAAAGCAGGAAGTACTCAGCCACCATGGTCTGCATGCACACTCACCACACAACACTCCATTGTTGAACAATAGAGTCCACAGGGGCCATGGTAGCTTCAGGATTAGCTTGTGTGGAAGAGTGGGTCAAAATCACACCTGAGTAATGCATGTGACTGGTTTCCTGGTGTGACTTCTTTGCATGTGTGGATTTGATGGATGGTTTGTTACACACACAGACGTATATGAATTTTAATCATCATTTTACAGGATTTTTTGCTACAGTTCAGGTTCCATTGAATATGAAAATGAAGCCTTCAAATCATTTTGGAATTATAAAAGTTAATACAGCAGTTTGGATCACACCTGTTCACACCTGGCAGTGTTCCTGGCTCTGCTCACAGCTGCTGCCTGAGTGTTACTCCTGCTTCTCTGCCCTGTCTTGTTGCTTTATGAATCGAGTGATCTGTGATCTGTGACGAGTACAAGACTTCATAAAAGTCTTTAAAAGGTTTATTTGTGGATCATGATTAATGTTCACATTTGTGTCTTTAATAGAATAAAAAACTGTTTTTTAATGTAGTTTTAACTGGTTACTTTGTTCAAAGTTCTCCAAGTGCAGCAGAAATGAAGTTTTCTCAGGTTGTTAATAATATCTCCTTGTAGTGAGGCAGCATGGGCAGATTCTAATGAATGAAGTTTTTGTTCTGATTCTAATACAAGTATTTTTTCTGTTTTTTCTTATGTGAACAATAAGTTATTATTTTGTCCCACATTACTTTCCAGCTTCCCACAGAACACATGCTGGTAGTCCTGGGGGGTCATTATATTATAAATACTTTGCCCGTTTAGTTTTGTTTATTGTTAGTTATTATTTTAATTTTGTTCTTTAAGTAGTGATGTATTAAATCTCCAGCTCCTAACTGATGGTGTGACTCTTTTCTGTGTCAGAGCTAGAGACAGAGCAGTGATATCTGTGATATCCATGATAATGGAGCTGCCAGGTAAAGTCTAAGTGTGAGTGCGTACTGGCTGCCTGTTCCTCTGACCACTGCACTGAGCCTGGCCGTTTCTGGATTAAATACCTGGTGAGCTCTCCTCTTATTATAAGCACGACGTCAGAGTGATCTGAAAGTGAAGTGAAGGGGGTGTGAAAAAACGAGGGATCATCAACATTTGGCCCATATATACATGAATCCATAGTTAATTTTTCTGTTAAATAATATGGCCACACCTCTTTGTTTTGAGTTGTAATAGGCTGAGAATGTGTGAGGGGACCACGGAGGTGAACATGTGTGCAGATGTTTTGGACATGAGTCTCCTTTGGAAAGACAATGCCTGCCTCTAAGTCCTGTAGCCAGATCATTTAAGGGTCTATTTCCTGGAACAACTCCGTGTACACGTGACAAACTTCGGTGTGTGTTCACTAAGGCTGTGTGTGTGTTTATGGAGTAAATCGAAGCAGTGGAGGCAAAGCAAACACAATGAGTGCAGAAAGGGAAGAGAAAAGAAGTGAAGAGAGGCTGTGGAATAAAACAGTGCAGTAACCAAAGCACCATTTCTCAGTGACTTCTGAAAATCAATAAAAATAACAAAAAGGAAACAGAATCTGTTGATTAAACCAACATTAATTGTTCTATGTAGGCTTGTCTATGAAATCAGTGGAAAAGGAGAGTGCAAAGAAAGAATCTGAAAAAGGTAAGTACACGAACACAAACAGTGATTTACGTGAACCAGGTGAACTCTGGGAGAGCACCCAAAGAGCACTTTGATTGGCTGATGATTTCTAAGCTCACTTCTACAAATAAAAGACCACATTGATTACTGAATCATATCTTCATGCCATTTGTATTTTTTCCTCGCCCCATAAAAGCACATCACACTGCCATTTCTCTGGAATTTGGCAAAGTAAAAATGGTGTAATGTTCGGCAGAGCTGTATATGAGTGTGTGTGCTGAGGGGGGGTCTGTCATTCCTGCAATAGCAACTTTTCCCTCCTACACACTACTCTGGCAGAAAGCCCTTCTGATGATTTATGAAACTCATATACATATTTTCTGTGTTTCGCTGTTTTTCGTCCGGTGACATTCTGGCAGAGAAATAAGGTTTCAGAACTCTCATCTGACTGAAATGTGAGATTAAGATTGATTTATACATATAAGGCTCATGTTTCACTATACTGTGAAATACTGGTGTGAGTTGTAGTAGGATGTGAAGTAGAAGTTAAAACATTGTATAATGTAATTATACATTAGTTTATAAAGAAAACAGTTAGTGCTGTGCCACCAAACCAAGTCAGTCTGTTGTTCAGTGACTCACAGCTGTGAAAATATTGGCCTCTGTGGTTGCATTGAGCATGTTTACGATAAAAGACTTGGGAAAGTTTGTCTTATCTTATTAGGCTTGTTTTGTTAGGCTTTAATTACCACCCAGATGCTTCATGCTTTTAGGAACTGGACAGAATTATCCTGCTGAGGGAAAATTAAAGTGTCCCAGTGTTGTTGTCCATAGTTTATAATTGGATTGGCAGTAAAGACAAACATGATCGTCCACTCATGTCTCGTATGCAAGATTAGGAAAATCTGAGAGGTACACAAACCACACCCAGGTGTAGACATCACTGTGACATCACTGTGACATCACTGTGGGCACTATCATGGCATTTGGAGGGCAACGATGTTGAACATAAACTCTGTGTAATGATCAATGTTCAGTGATCAATGCAACCTAATTGAATATCATTATTAGTACTCAGAGGTCATCATAATACGAGCTGAGTTTATATCCAGTGCAGTGATTTGTGTTAGAGACCAAAGGAAAAGAAAATCATTTTTATTTTGCCTTCAGACATTCACCTGCTTGCTTTCTTTGATTCTTTGCTCTTTTTTTGGTCTTTACATTTTCATTTGGAGCTCTAGATAAAAAGAAGTAATCCAGAGCTGACTCAACAACGCTCCATTACTTCATGCTTGTACAGATAAATCCAAATCCAATTTATTTATATAGCACATTTAAAAACAGAAGGTTTGCCCAACGTGCTGTACAGAAACACACAAGATAAAAACAGTGACACTCACATAAACACATAGTAATACACATAATAAACATATCAACTCACACCAGTCTGAACGCTGTCGAAAAAAGGCGAGTTTTCAAAAGAGACTTAAAAACAGGAAACAAAGATGCCTGTCTAATACTTAAAGGCTGCATATTATAAGTTTGGAGCCATAATTGAAAAGGCTCGTTCTCCTCTACGTTATGGCCGAGATTTTGGGACAACCAACAGCAGCTGGTCAGCTGATCTGAGGGCCCGTGAAGTAAGGCTGAAGTATCTCAGAAAGGTATGGGGGAGCAAGGCCATTAAGGCATTTATAACCCAGCGTTAGGACTTTGAAATGAATTCTGTCATGAACAGGAAGCCAGTGAAGAGAGGACAGGACAGGTGTTACATGTTCATGCCTGCGGGTACCAGTCAAGAGGCGGGCAGCAGCATTTTGAACGAGCTGAAGACGTGCACGAAATCCTCAGCTGACTCCAACATAAAGTGCATTACAGTAGTCAAGCCGAGTCTCCGTGTCATGTCTTGACAAAACTAGCTTCAGCTTTGCTTTGCTAGATAGATCAAATGTAGTACATTTAGTATATGTGCATTTCTCCAAAGCTCTCACTCTCCTTCTGAATACCTGAAACTTTCAATCCGTCACTTTTTCCTCTTCTCTTAAATCAAGACAAGTAAGACTGTGAGTGTACCAGCCTGCTACTAACTGGAGGTGTGGAGGTCGAGACCCTGTATATGCATGATGGGTGGCTATCACACGAACAGATTCAAGCTACTCTTCAGTGTAAATATGATGAGTCACAGAGACTAGTGTGCAGAGGTACAAGAGGGAAACCCTGAGAGAAGTTCAGCTTATAGCAAACGTCCAATGACGCAGTGCAAACAACTTTCAATACACACCCATCCACTCACAATCAGTTAGGTATGTTATTATATTTCAAATGTCAAAAATTTCAGTTTCAAATCACTTTTTCAAATGACTCAAGCTTCTGAGCTGATTTAGCTCCACAGTAGTTCTGACTTTAGGTCACACAGAATACTTTTTTTACCCTTTACTTAGACTTTCTAAGTTACACTTTGACCCATTAGTAGCTGCTAAATTGAACATTTTTGCTAAACTGTACTTGCAATACTCTCTACCCCTCAGCTGTGAAAGGCTGATGGGGTAATGTCTTCACCCCGCTAGGCGGCTGAGTGAGGGGAAATAAAGCACAGGTTAACTCAGTCAGGACAAAAATGAGTGCAGTCAAGGAGCAAAGGAAGAAAGTGAAACTGGGAGGTAAACTGAAAAAGTACAGAGAGGAGACAAACAGCAGAAGACACTCAGGAAACAAATGAGCAAAGATCAACATGAAAACTAAAATGACTAAAAAGTAATTTTTCCAGTCTTTGCTGCACATTTTCCTTTTTTAAAATCAGTTAGTGTGACTCTCTTAGCAGGCGTTATCTCGCTACACTGTATCCAATTATTTGGTGAGACTGTGGTTTTGAACATCTGATGCAGTAAAAGCAGGCGTACCAAGGACTAATGCTGTGGAAGGATGTGGCTCCAGATTACTGCTGCATGATAACTGCTCATCATGTATTAAGTGTACTATCAGTCTGATCATATCATATTAGACTGCTCCTTTTCTATAAGCAGATTTTGTGCATACACACTCTCACACAGGTCCCCTCACAAACGATTGTGTCAGAGAAAACTATTATAAAAAGAACAAGTGACATGTCAGCTCCCTGGGAGAGCGTCATCTATCAGTGTCTAACGGCCTTATCAGTACCACACCACAAAGGAAACTTTAATTCACCCCTGGGGTAAAGAAGCTGCTGCTAGCTGCTTTGTTTCACACAGAAACGCCTTCACACTTCTAGTTCATACGGGAGAGAAAACACAGGACGTGCATGTAGCCACACACACACACACACGCTTGCAAACAGATGCCCAAACACACATACTTGTGTAGAGACAACTGCAAGCCATCTGCAAGAGCTCTGCAAGCTAGTGGAAAAAAGGGTAATCAACAGCTTGTCCGACTGCTCATTACTTCTTCATTACGGAGCGGAAACAAACACCAAACACCTGAGCTTAAAGACAGCGACGCACACAAACATGCACACACACGCACAGCTTTGTCAGGATGAAGAGGAGCTGACAGACAGCTATTACAGTGAAACAGGAAACAGACAAGCTGTTCCTGTTAAATGTGCTTCTTTCACCAAAGTGGCAACAGCAGCACCACAGTCATACCTGTTTACTGCTTCATCCACCTGGAGGCTCAAGATGTCAGCTCAGCACACTAGAAACAGCACGTTACAGACTCTGTACTCGAGTATTTCTGGTGTTCGCCTAACAAAGCACACAGCCACCTAAGCTGAAGGCAGAGAGCAAACATCATGGGTGACTGTGACAGTGGGAAATATGTCAGCTGTTCGTTCATACTCATTTTCTAAACCAATTCAATTAATATCTGATGCCTGAGTGCAGCACGCCGGTGTGAGTGACAGAGACAAATAAACACCCACACTACAGAGTCCAACAATGTCGGACTCTGTAGTTTTCTCTGGTCCCCTCCCCAATCAGACCAGGAGTGACATGTTTAGCCGCATGTTCTCCTTAAATTGCTGGCTGTCTGAGTGGTGTCCCAGAAACGATGTGGGCTTCATAGATAATTGGCAAACCTTCTGGAGGAAACCTGGTCTCGTTAGGAGAGACGGCATCCATCCCACTTTGGATGGAGCAGCTCTCATTTCTAGAAATATGGACAAATTTATTAAACCCCCCAAAATCTGACTATCCAGAGTTGGGACCAGGAAGCAGAGTTGCAGTCTTACACGCCTCTCTGCAGCTTCTCTCCTCCCGCTACCCCCCCAAAAAACCATCTCCATTGAGACTGTGTCAGCTCCCAAACAGACAAAAAACAAACCAAAAACCAGCAATAAAAAACTTAAACATAAAAAATCAAAAAGAAAGAACAATACAGAATCCACATCTGAACCAAAGAGTAAAACAGTGAAATGTGGATTATTAAATATTAGGTCTCTCTCCTCCAAGTCTCTGTTAGTACATGACTTAATAATCGACCAACAAATCGATTTACTCTGCCTTACAGAAACCTGGTTGCAGCAGGATGATTATGTTAGTTTAAATTAATCAACACCCCCGAGTCATTCTAACTACCAGAAACCTCGAAGCACAGGCCGAGGGGGCGGTGTGGCAGCAATTTTTCACACCAGTCTACTAATTAACGAAAGACCAAGACAGACTTTTAATTCATTTGAAAGCCTGATGCTTAGCCTCGTCCAACCCAGCTGTAAAACTCAGAAACCAGTCTTACTTGTTATCATCTATCGTCCACCTGGGCCTTACACAGAGTTTCTCTCTGATTTCTCAGACTTTTTATCTGATTTAGTGCTCAGCTCAGATAAAATAATTATTGTGGGTGATTTTAACATCCATGTAGATGCTAAAAATGACAGCCTCAACATGGCATTTAATCTGTTATTAGACTCAATTGGCTTCTCTCAAAATGTAAAAGAACCCACCCACCACTTTAATCACACTCTAGATCTTGTTTTAACATATGGCATAGAAACTGAACATTTAACAGTGTTTCCTGAAAACCCTCTGCTGTCTGATCATTTCCTGATAACATTTACATTTACAATAATTGATTACACAGCAGTGGAGAGTAGACTTTATCAAACTAGATGTCTTTCTGATAGTGCTGTAACTAAGTTTAAGAATATAATCCACCCACTGTTATCATCTTCAATGCCCTGTACCAACATAGAGCAGGGCAGCTATCTGAACGCTACTCCAACAGAGGTCGATTATCTTGTTAATAATTTTACCTCCTCACTACGTACGACTCTGGATACTGTAGCTCCAGTGAAAACTAAGGTCTCAAATCAGAAGTACCTGACTCCGTGGTATAATTCTCAAACACGTAGCCTAAAGCAGATAACTCGTAAGCTGGAGAGGAAATGGCGTGTCACAAATTTAGAGGATCATCATTTAGCCTGGAGAAATAGTTTGCTGCTTTATAAGAAAGCCCTCCGCAAAGCCAGAACATCTTACTATTCGTCACTGATTGAAGAAAATAAGAACAACCCCAGGTTTCTCTTCAGCACTGTAGCCAGGCTGACAAAAAGTCAGAGCTCTACTGAGCCAACAATCCCTTTAACGTTAACTAGTAATGACTTCATGAACTTCTTCAGAAATAAAATTTTTATCATTAGAGAAAAAATTACCAATAATCATCCCACAGATGTAATATCGTCTACAGCTACTTTTAGTACCATTGATGTTAAGTTAGACTCTTTTTCTCCAATCGATCTTTCTGAGTTAACTTCAATAATTACTTCCTCCAAACCATCAACGTGTCTTTTAGACCCCATTCCTACAAAACTGCTCAAAGAAGTCCTGCCATTAATTAATGCTTCAATCTTAAATATGATCAACCTATCTCTAATAATCGGCTATGTACCACAGGCCTTCAAGCTGGCTGTAGTTAAACCCTTACTCAAAAAGCATCTCTAGACCCAGCAGTCTTAGCTAATTATAGACCAATCTCCAACCTTCCTTTCATATCAAACATCCTTGAAAGAGTATTTGTCAAACAGCTAACAGATCATCTGCAGAGGAATGGCTTATTTGAAGAGTTTCAGTCAGGTTTCAGAGCTCATCACAGCACAGAAACAGCTTTAGTGAAGGTTACAAATGATCTTCTTATGGCCTCTGACAGTGGACTCATCTCTGTGCTTGTCCTGCTAGACCTCAGTGCAGCGTTCGATACTGTCGACCATAATATCCTATTAGAGCGATTAGAACATGCTGTAGGTATTACAGGTACTGCACTGCAGTGGTTTGTATCATATCTATCTAATAGACTCCAATTTGTTCAAGTAAATGGAGAGTCTTCTTCACATGCTGAGGTTAATTATGGAGTTCCACAGGGTTCAGTGCTAGGACCAATTCTATTTACATTATACATGCTTCCCCTAGGTAGCATCATTAGAAGACATAGCATAAATTTTCACTGCTATGCAGATGATACGCAGCTCTATCTATCCATGAAGCCAGGTAACACACACCAATTAGTTAAACTGCAGGAATGTCTTAAAGACATAAAGACCTGGATGGCCGCTAACTTCCTGCTTCTTAATTCAGATAAAACTGAGGTTATTGTACTCGGCCCTGAAAATCTTAGAAATATGGTATCTAAGCAGATCCTTACTCTGGATGGCATTACCTTGGCCTCCAGTAATGCTGTGAGGAACCTTGGAGTCATTTTTGACCAGGACATGTCCTTCAAGGCACATATTAAACAAATATGTAAGACTGCTTTCTTCCATTTGCGCAACATCTCTAAAATTAGAAATATCCTGTCTCAGAGTGATGCTGAAAAACTAGTTCATGCCTTCATTACTTCCAGGCTGGACTACTGTAACTCATTATTATCAGGATGTCCTAAAAACTCCCTGAAAAGTCTTCAGTTAATCCAAAATGCTGCAGCAAGAGTACTGACAGGGACTAGAAAGAGAGAGCATATTTCTCCTGTTTTGGCTTCCCTTCATTGGCTTCCTGTTAAATCCAGAATTGAATTCAAAATCCTGCTCCTCACATACAAGGTCTTAAATAATCAGGCCCCATCTTATCTTAATGACCTTGTAGTACCATATCACCCTATTAGAGCACTTCGCTCTCGCTCTGCAGGCTTACTTGTTGTTCCTAGAGTATTTAAAAGTAGAATGGGAGGGAGAGCCTTCAGTTTTCAGGCCCCTCTTCTGTGGAACCAGCTTCCAGTTTGGATTCAGGAGACAGACACTATCTCTACTTTCAAGGTTAGGCTTAAAACTTTCCTTTTTGCTAAAGCATATAGTTAGGGCTGGACCAGGTGACCCTGAATCCTCCCTTAGTTATGCTGCAATAGACGTAGGCTGCCGGGGATTCCCATGATGCATTGAGTTTTTCCTTTCCAGTCACCTTCTCACTCACTATGTGTTAATAGACCTCTCTGCATCGAATCATATCTGTTATTAATCTCTGTCTCTCTTCCACAGCATGTCTTTATCCTGTTTTCCTTCTTTCACCCCAACCGGTCGCAGCAGATGGCTGCCCCTCCCTGAGCCTGGTTCTGCTGGAGGTTTCTTCCTGTTAAAAGGGAGTTTTTCCTTCCCACTGTCGCCAAAGTGCTTGCTCATAGGGGGTCATATGATATGATTGTTGGGTTTTTCTCTGTATTTATTATTGTGCTATCTACTGTACAATATAAAGCGCCTTGAGGCGACTTTTGTTGTGATTTGGCGCTATATAAATAAAATTGAATTGAATTGAATTGAATTCCCTCTGAGCTCTTTATAATATCCATCTACAGCTACAGTTTGGGGATTGACCACTCAGTTTTTATTGACTATTTACAAAGTAAATGTGTGATCATCATCACTTCAAAAACCGAAGTTGAATCAACTGTCAAACAATTAAAATACTCGTGAGTAGAACTCAGCAGCCACGCGCACAAAGCGCACGTGAGAGCGTCTGCTTCAAGCATGCTGCTGCAGTTTCACGCTGTTGCAGGCAGGCGAGGGTCCTGATGTGATTGGTCACTTTGATGCACAGCTCAGGTTACAGGTTGTGCTGTTTAAACCATTTTTTTATGATTTAGAAAATAAAGTTTGCCAAATTAATTGTCAGCAGTTTTGTTTTTGGCTGTGTAGCACAGAAAATATTGACAGCTGTCAGTAGAAAACCTAAATGCAGAAGAAATCCTTTAAACCAGAGGATCCTCTGCACTGCTGTCACATTAATCTATTGTACAGTATTACGAGTAATGAGTATCAGGAAAGCAAGTGTGCATCGGGATCTAGAAATTCTGTGTCCACATTTAAACCTGCCAACAAAGAGTTTCTCAGTCTGCAGCGAACATTTGTAACTGCAAGTTTCATGACTGGGTGGGAGTGCTTCAGAACGTCCCGTGGAATTCTGATAAATCCACCAGTACACAGTAGAAATAACAGCTGTGGTTAAACTGGCAAACTGCACTTTCAAAAAGTCAACAAATCCTCAAGACTGTAAGCTGATGTGAAGCTTTCACAGTGTTGCAGGATTTATTCATGAAAATGAGAAAAACTGTGCTAATGCAAACATTTCACCATGATCTCTGTTTTACTCTATTCTCATTAGATTAATATAAAATATAAATCATATAATAAATGGTGTGATGTAGCTGCAGTGAATAAGTTGGACTGTGATGTACACTTTAAAGTAGGAGCAGGAAATAATTGAGCGGTGACAGCAGACAGGTGTGTGGTGTCTCCCTGTGGTCTGCAGGTCCAGAGTGATGGATCTACAACAGACATAACCAAAGTTAATCCAGTGATTAGCTGCTCAGAGAAAATCACAAAGCATAAAAATAAGTATGGTGTGTCAAATAGTTTTACTGAAGTGTTTGTTCAGACAAATGATAAATTCAATTCAACAGTCAAGCTACTGTAGCTGATATTGCTACAAAACTTAATGCTGGTTCTGAGAGAACTGTGTGAGCATACACAGTGCATTAGCCCATGCTGACCCCTGCCCACCACAGGAACAACGGGCATGTGAGCATCACAAGTGGACCACAAGGGAACAACACAACTCACAGGACTTAAAGGAGCTGTTGCTAACATCTTGGTGCCAGATACCAAAGCACACCTACAGGGGTCAAAGGGTCAGGGCTGCAAAAGTGGGATCAACACAGTATTAGGCAGGTGGCCATAATGGTATACTTGATCAGTGTAGATGCAGTGTTTGCTTAGAGAGTACTGAAGGAGAAGTATGGAGAAGGTCATGGATCTAGAAAAAAGCATTCCAGGAGAGAAGCTATGAGTGTGAGGAAGTCAGCAGGGGCAGAGAAGGATACGGTAGAAGTCACAGATAAGACATCTGCTGTCAGTGATAAATGGTTCTTATACAGCGCTTTTCTATGTTAGTGTTTTCTATCTAACATTCACAATCCAATGGATGCACCGGAGAGCAACGCGGGGTTAGTATCTTGCTCAGTGATATTGGGCATGCAGATTGGAGCAGACAGGGATCGAACCACCAACCTTGCAACTAGCAAGTGAACTGCTCTACCTGCTGAGCTACAGCCAAATGTTCCCAGTGCTGGAATAATCCTGGATTCTGGATTGAGACGACACCGGTGTGAATGTCACCACTTGTCACTTGATGACAAACCTTTGCTTTCACTGACGTGGCGTTGTTGTCTCTGCACTTGTCTCCTCGGTACTCTGGTCAGTTTGTTGATGTGCGTACTCACCTTCCTCACAGATCAGCTGACTGGCTGCCAAACAGCTGATACCTCAGTGCAGATAGCAAATGATTCTTTGGCTCTACTGTCTGATTTAACTCCGTCACTCCAGACTGACCCCAGGACCTCTCACTTTGTTTTGTCACTGGACTCTTTTAAGAAACTTCTCAAATTCACCTCTTCAACAAAGCCATCAACATCTAGTGTTTTTGTTTATTTATAGTCTGTGTCCCTTTTGAAAGGCAGAATACAAATCAAAGTAGTTTTTATTATTATTATGTACTAGATGTGTGCAGTTGGATTGATAGTGTATGATGAAGGGCCACATAGTACAGAACAACAGTGTGACTAGCTTATGTGTTTTTAATAGCATTTACACAACAGTGGAGCACAGTGGTTCAGTGGGACAGAACCAAGAAAATATTCTTTGTCTTCAAAGAAATGAGTTGCAAAGTGGGTTACAACCCACGGCAGGTTTTGGTTAATCAAACATGTAAAATCGTGGTTAATTTCTGTGGTAAAAAAAACAACGTGAGCGTAATCTGTGATTGGGAAGAGATAAAGCATTTCGTTATTGTAAACTACATTTGATGGCAACTTGCCTCTGCGATTGGGTAGCTGCTGAGCCAATGAAGCCAACTTTAATTTGCTGATGAAACCCCTTTTTTCCACGTTCATTTTTGTGGAAGCAGTTTTCTTCATTGTTTCATCACATAAAATATTATACTGTCCAAGTTTATTGAGCTGAAACATGTAAGTGTGAAAAATGTGCTAAAAATAAGAAATCAGGAAGGGAGCTAGTATGTTTTCACAGCATCGTATATTCTCTGACTCAGTCTCAGTAACTGTAAGTCTGAGGATGCTTCTCCATCATTTTTACATCACTAAATAAAATGCCTGAAAAGTGTTTCAGTGCTTTTCTCTGCCTGTTAGGGTAACACACAACGTCTCGACCATAGTTCATCGCAGTGAAACAAAAACAAATCATACGTTATTATTCCCTGTGCTCCCTGTTAAACCACGGTTTGCTTCACACGCATTACTCATCAATAGATGATGTGAACATAATCCTCTGATATGTGTTTGTTTGCCTCCTTCACATCATCCTTAATAAATGTGATGACTCTCAGACACAGGAGCAGACACCAAAACTCATCACTATTAGTTTTCCTTCTTGTGAGAGTGTGTTTGTATCACCACTGCCTCTAAAGTCAGAAGACATCTTGCTCCATGTTGTTCTAAATACCCAGCAAGGCTAACTATTACTCCTTATAAAAGATTCACTGTGCTAATCATTAATTCAAACTCAAGGCTAACGCTCCTCTGCTGTTAGAGCCCCTCACTCCCTGTTTGGCTTTCTGGGTTTATGAAATAGACATAAACCATTGTGTGTGTGTGTGTGTGTGTGTGTGTGTGTGTGTGTGTGAAAGAGACAGAGAGAGTGAGATGGACTGGACTGGTTATGGGGTTTGAGATATTGCAAGGCAAGTCAGTTTCATTCATACAATCCAGTAGCTGAAATTAGAAATCTGCCTCCATCCTTAAACCTTTGAATTGGATCAAAGAGCACAGTATAAGGAGCTCTCCTCCAATAAGATAAGATAAGATAAGATAACCTTTATTAGTCCCACATGTGGGAAATTTGTTTTGTCACAGCAGGAAGTGGACAGTGCAAAAGTTATGAAGCAAAAATTAGAATAAAATAAAATAAGAATAAATACAGTACACAACTGTACAGAATAGAATAAAATAAAATACTATATACAGTAGAATAAAATAGAATAAAATATGCAATAAGATAAAAATAGAATACAAGTGCTATATACAACTCAGTAAAAATACAACGATACCAGAAAAGATTATTGCACATGTGTGAATGTGTGTGTTGATCAGTTGGAGTCTTTGTTGTGCAGTCTGACAGCAGTGGGGAGGAAAGACCTGCGAAATCTCTCCGTCCCACACCGTGGGTGCCGCAGTCTCCCACTGAAGGAGCTGCTCAGTGCTGTCACAGTCTCATGCATGGGGTGGGAGATGTTGTCCAACAGGGATGACAGCTTAGCCACCATTCTCCTGTCACTCACAACCTCCACTGGGTCCAGAGGGCATCCTAGAACAGAGCTGGCCCTGCGGATCAGCCTGTTCAGTCTCTTCCTGTCCCCAGAAGAGATGCTGCCGCCCCAGCAGACCACACCATAAAAGATGGCTGAGGCCACCACAGAATCATAGAAGGTCTTCAGGAGTCGGCCCTCCACTCCAAAAGACCAATGCAGACGAACGTCTGTAGATAGTTAGTGACAATAAAGTACAGCATCATATCCAAGTTGTAAAAGAATATAAAAATACAGAGAGGCTACAAATTAAAGGACAAACCTTGAATCCCTACAGTGAAGGAATATGTCATTTTTCCAGGTCTTGGCAATCAGGAACAAAGAAAATAATAATTCTGACACATCAGCTTCCAGTTTGGATTCAGGAGACAGACACTATCTCTACTTTTAAGATTGAAACTTTCCTTCTTGTTAAAGCATATATTTAGGGCTGGATCAGGTGACCCTGCCTTAATAATGCTGCAATATGCCTGCAAAACCTGTTCCACTCATTATGTGTTTATACACTACTCTGTATTTAAACACTAGTTATTATGAACCTCTGGACAATGACGCCTTGTGGAAGAGAACCAGTCTTCCTCCCCTCACACCCCTACAGTAGCAACTGGAGGTTTCTTTCCTTGTCACTAAGTGCCTCCTCAGAGGGGGACATTTAATTGTTGGGGTTTTCTCTGTATTATTGTAGGGTGTACCCACATGACACAGTCTCTTTCTTTATATACACACGGATTGTGATTGGACAGTGAACAATGTTTTGTGCTCTACACATGATGCAGCTCATCTGGTACACACAGAGATGTTTCAGGTTTATATAATGGAAGGATTCATAATAATGCAGCTGTATAAATTCTGCACTCCACCTCAGCCTATATGACGATACTGAAGAAATTTACTGTTGATGATTCCATGTTTTGATATAACTTCTTTCAGTGAAATAAAGTATACCATGTTCTATGTTGTTATCTCTTTGCTTCCATTTTCTTTTTCTGGGTGTTATTTTATATGGTGAATGGTTCTGGTTCTTATAGAGCGCATTCCTGCTCAATCAAGGCGCTTTACACAACAATGCAACGGATGCATCGGAGAGCAATATGGGGTTAGTATCTCGCCCACTGGAGCAGACTGGGATTGAACCACCACCCTTCCAGTTAGAGGGTGACCCGCCCTATCTATCTGCTCTACCTCTATCTATGTGAGCCACCCCTGGGTTAAGTGAAGTGTTAGTTATTTTTAAAAATTCCCACCAGGCTGACAGAGAGGTGTTTATGTTGAGGCTTTTAAAGCAGTTCTAGTACTTAACACTGGTGGAAGATTATATATATTTACATTTCCAGAGAGCGCTTGTTCTCGGTCCAAGTCTAACAAGTTTGGGTGAATCTATTTTCAAACATGCAGCAATCTGTTGGATAAGAAGCAGTGATATAATGTGATAGTTCCAGACCATCATTGTATTTTTATTTTTAGACTTATTTTCCCCCCAAATTCTTAAATGTTGTTGTAGTGATTTAAACCAAGTAATACAGGCTTTGTTAGGGAGCCGTGAAAACCTGTAATTTATTTTAGTCAGAATCATTTTAATGGTGCCGACTCGTCCCATGAGTCCAGTCTCACTCTGTACTTGTTTGTCACTGCGTCCTTTACTTCCTTCATATCTGTTACAATGTTTCAGTTTTCATTTCCTCTGCTCCCTCATTGCTCCATCCTCCTTTATGTGAATGCCTGCATGGAGTCTTCTTCCTGTTACCCCCAAACTGAGAATATTATTCTCACTCACACACCCACATGAGATACTGAAAACACCACGCACTACTACCTTGGTGAAACGGTGCTTCCAGCCACCCTGCCTGTCTTCCACCTTTCTGTTTCTCGCTCCCCCGATGAATTAGATGCTTTCTGTGTTTGCTGTTCTTCCTCCCTCTAACTCTTTCACCTTCTGGTGGCTATCTGAGAGGTCACAAAGTCACGGCTCAATGAGGGGGAAGTGTATTGACAGGGTGCTAATAGATCATGCTAAAAATGTCTCTCTTTTGTAGCACATGAACTCTAGCCTCAGGCCCCTCACATCTGAGGACAGTAGGCTGTTTTTTCGATTCAAAGGAAATGGAGCTTCAAATGCTCCTGGTGTACGGCTGACAAGAGGAATATATATAGGATTTAGTGGTTTAGATGCTAGTCTTTGTGTCTTTCCTGCCGCGAATCCTGGTTTGACGACTTCTCTGGATCACAGAGTGGCCATGTCGCCTCAGGCTGGAGCACCATTGACATCTCTACAACACAGATTCTTCAGTGGCTTCACTGGTTCAGGGATAAAAGCCTTAGGGTGCCAATTTACAGGACCTATCTGTCTCTGAAGAGAAGTACTGAAGTCAAGAACTGGATGGCGCTCTCTTCTTTATCTTGAAAGCAAAGTAAGGCGCTTTGCTTTCAACATCTGAAGGCTACAAGTGCCATATATGACTCTCTTAAATTCAAAGGGCATAGACCATTACAGCGTGCCTTTGAAAAGAGCAAGCCCTGCTGCATATTAAATATGTCTCCTGTCATTAGAAGTGTTACTGACATCATGTTTTTGTACTTTACAAAACAAATACTTCATAATTCTGACACAAAAGACTGCAGAGAACAAATACAGATATGTTATTGTGCAGTCTTTGTCTTACACATAAAGCACCTTGAGGCACTTTATGGTTAAGATTCAGGTGACTGTTGTGAGTTTGTGCTGTAGAAATTACATTGAAATGAAATTAAACTAAAAATCAAATTAATGAAATATTAACTGGGAAGTCAAGACTTGACTTCACTGTTCAGTTGGTGGGAGGGTGAGTTGCTCATAAAAGTAAATGTAATTTCTTAGTCTATCATTAAAAGGAGAGAGTTTCTCATTGGATGAATTGTGGAAAACTTGCCCATTTTTTATTATATGTATTTATTTTTGTTTCAAGAGGAACTGAACACATGCTCTTAACTGGAGAAACTACTACTAAATTGCAATTATTTGAGCAAAGTGCTTGGAAGTAAGGCAAAGACAAAAGACTTGGTCTGAATAGAGCCCTGAGTGATGTGGGTTACTCACACCATGGCTCAGATTTGTGAGGTGGCTGGGCGGGGGTAGTGTTTGTTAACAGCCCGAATGTCTCAGGGGAAGAAGCTGTTAGTGAGTCTGGAGGTGTGGGCAGCAGGTCAAACAATTAGTGGGCGGGGTTAAAGGGGTCACCTGTAATGGCTCTGGTTGTCCTGAGATGGAAGGAGCTAGCGATGGACTCCAGAGGTCCTTTCTTATTTTTCTTTCTTAAAGTGTCATTTCATGTCCGTCACTTATCCTGTTATAACAACAGGCATGTATGTCAATGTCAGTTTGACCTGAGTTATGTGCTCATCACCCCAAAACAAATAAAGATTAATTTCTAACACGTCCACTATCTCTTCTCTGCAAATGTTCAAACCATCTCAGCCTTACCTCTCTGACTTTTGTCTCCAGACTGCTCAGTCTGATTTGTAATGCAGTGCATCCTCATCATTCCCACTGAAAAGCTTAATATCTTCAGCTCTGTCACTTCCAGCTCGGCTTCTTTTTGTTAGTACCACTATCTCTAAACCATACATCATAGGAGTCTCACTACTATCTTGTAAACCTTCTCTTTGACTCTTGCTGCTATCCTGTCACAAATTACCCGTGACATTCATCTCCATCCACTCCTTCCTGCCCCAGCTCTCTTCTTCACCTCTCTTGGGCACTGTCTGTTTTGGATGGCTGACCCCAGATACCTAGCTTCATCCACCCTCTCTACACATGGTAAGTATCTTCCAACTGTGGTCAGTCTGTATGACGAATGGATGTTTAGCCACTGTTATGACCCAGCTCTGCTAGACGACAGGGGAGGTAACATAAATGAGCCCAAAGACAGGAGGGTCAAATCTTCTGTGAGCCCTGGCACGCTTGAATTTCCATACGGGTAGGTTGGCCCACTTCCTCCGAGGCCAGGGGCCGTAACACCACCCCAGAGCCGTTGACAACCATGATGAACTGACCGGTGAAGTCAGGCTGAGACAGAATGGGTCCAGAAGTAAAACTTTGTCTCAGGGGGTCAAAGTTAGACAGCGCTGAGGAATTCCACTGGACGGAGACCCTTGGAGGGGTTAGTTGGCTCAATGGTAGTGCAATCTTACAGAAATCTCAGATAACCTTATGAATTAAAATGAAAATGAAACACTGGAGTTGTGTTTGCGCTTAGGAGGTACTGGCCAATCGATTACTGGACATTTGTCTATAATATAGCCAAGGGAGGAAACGGTTTCAATGTGAACTCACATCAGATGAAGCGTTTGTACTCAAACAAACACTGCAGAACTTGCCTTAACATGAGGTTCATGTTCTTGGGGGGACCAGGAGAAAATCAGGATATCAACCTGATGAACACACGATTCATGAAGTGCTGGAGGATGTTGTTAATCAGAGCCTGGAAAACAACGGGAACATTAGTCAATGCAAATGGCATTACCAGATACTTAAATTGATCAAGGTGAAGGCCATCTACCCCTTCCTTAGTACCCTTCCTTAATCCTCACCAGATGATATGCATTACAAAGGACCACTTTGATGAACATAGTGGCCGCCTTTAACAACTTGAGGACAAAAAAAGCAGCAGGTATCTATTTTTGTGTAACCCATGGAAGTCAATGCATGGTCTCGAGTTTTGTCTGTTTTCTCTACAAAGAAGAATCCAAGAGGAGAGGAAGAGGGTCAAATGATGCCTGCAGCTGGTGAATAAGTTGTAATGTATTTTTTCATACTCTCCTGCTCTGGTTTAGATAAACTGTACAGCTGGCTAGTGGGTAAGGGTGCACCAGGAAGGAGAGGTTGCACACAGTCGTATACTCTATGTGGAGGAAGAGAGCGGTGCGTCATTATGGAACATTTCAGCTAAATCTGACACGCCGGGTCTGCAGGGTCTGGAGGAGATGACGGAGGATCAAAGGTGAGAGACAGACTGGCAAATCCTATTGTAAATGTAAATTCTATTCCCGGGAGGAAGGACATCCAAACATCCAACAACACAACATTCACTTAAACCCAAGGCAGGCTCACTAAACTCCAGGGAAGGGAATCCAGGGGACGTCTGCAGAGGGAAAGAGCTGGGGCTACACTAATTGTGTACTTCAATGATCCATAAAGAATGACTGCCAGCTATGATCGTAAGTATTGGAAGTGATGAGATAATCAATGACAAAAAGGCGATTACCTCAGGTGTGTCAAACCAGAGGTGGGAACCTGAGATGAGTTTATGCACAAGCACACAGACAGAAGAGAGAGGAGAGAAAGGAAACAAAGGCAGAGAGACAGAAGCCAAACTTGGTGATGTCAGCTGAAGAGGACTGAGGGAAATCAAAAGAGCAAATCTCCACCTCTCCAGCTTCTCTTCTTCTTCTTCCCGGCTCTCACTACAGATCACAATGTCGTCTGCAATCATAGTTCACAGACTCCCTCACAACCTCATCTGCCAACCTGTCAATCCACCAGTGCAAACAACAAGGAGCTCAAGGCTGAGCCCTGATCCCAGTAAACCCACTCCCATCTAGAAACCATCTGTGACTGCTACCATACACTTCACCACTGTCTCAGTGTCCTCACACATGTCCTACACTACCCTCATATACTCACTCGTGACTTCCTCAGGCATCAGTTCTTCTCTTGGCACCCTATCATAGCCAAAGACACACAGAAGCTCCTTCTCAGCTTCTCTATACTTCTTCACCAAGACTGTCAGAGCAAACATTGTATCTTTAATGCTCTCTCTGTATGCAGCCATGCTGCTGCTATTGATCGCATAGCTTCATGGTATGGCTCAACAGGTTTATGCTTGCGTAGTTAGAACGGTTCTGCACGCCACCCTTCACTGTAAAAAAAATTCCGTAGAAAAACAGAAAATGTCCTGGTAATTTTCTGCCAGTACATTTTCTGTTTTTTTACGGATGTTTGACGGACTTTCCTGTAAATGATAAAACAGAAAATTCTGTAGATTTACAGTATACTCTCTGTACTATTTACGGACATTTCCTTCAGCTATAAAACGGAAAATTCCGTTTATTCACAGTATATTTGCTGTATCATTAACTGATATTTTCCATTAATAGAAAAATTGAAATTTCTGTTTATATTACTATTTCCAAGCACTTCTTTTCACTGTAACTCATTAAATATAGTTCTTTATATCCTTAAACGTACATTTCTATGCAATTACAACCTAGTACACTATTTTCTTGAAATCAGGTTGCCCTCATGTAAATGTGTTTATTTACATTCATTCAAGTGGCTACCAAGTGTTTTCTTCAAACAGGACACCTGACAAACAAAAAATGTCATATTTAACGATATGTTCACACTTAATAATATCCAGAGTACCTTTTAGTTAGAATCACTGCCTTGTGGTAGTTTTGCCTCAGCCAAATGGTTAAGTTGTGGTTTACATCCATGTCTGTCCACTTATGGTACAGTATACACATGTAGTCAGTTATAGCCAAACACCTTTGATTACTGAATTACATTCACTTCATTAATAAAGTGAATGTAATTCACATTTGTGTGAACATTTGTCCGAGATTCTTTGGGGTCTTTACCTTACAGTATGACATACTTTGAGTCAAAATTTGTTGACTGTTTAAGTGGTGCCACATGAATAAAACTGAACAGATCTAAAGAAGATGTTCCTCAACTTTGGGTTTATTCGAACAGGACGGATGGATAACCACAGGACTTTTCCCCATATGATAACTAAAACACAAAATAAATTAAGACAGATCGCTGTTCCAAACTTAAAGATAAAAGTGTATTTACTGGACTTGTTTTGTCAGTGAGGAGCAAAGTACAATTAGAAGTGCTTGTTCTGATGAAGAGTTAAACTGTAAACAGCACCATAGTGAATAAGGATCTGTGTCCACGAATCCTCAGCAGTGACAACACTTAAAAATCATAGTTCAAAATCCTTAATGCACACCTGTTTCTCCACTGTGTTCAAATGCTCTTAGCTGTTTCAGTAGAGGAAAAAGTCTGACATATTTCACGGCCATTAAATGTTAGACAAGAATGAGGTTACGGTTACAAACAAAAACAAAAACCTCTGCTTGTGCGCACAGACCCTAAATCACAACAAATAAGACAATAGTAAGACAAATGACTACAAAGTGACACCAGAGGCTGGAGAAGAGCAAGCATAAAGTGACACGTTGTGTGTGCACAATTTCTCTTGTTACCACTCTTCATATACCAGTGTGTCAAAGTCCTGAATGCAGCCTGCATGTTAGTCCATCAAGGTCCATCTGAGCTTTAAATCAAATACACTCAGCTTTTCCTTGGATTTTCAGAGTTGCTCAGTTCATACAGGAACTGCAGCAGTCGGGGTTAACGTGTCGCTGTGTTGCTCCTCCATCTCAGCCATTGAGACTAGTCGCAATTTATTCTGAGGAAAAAAAGAGAAACAACAAGACATTTTTAAAAAGTTTGTATTTTTATATTTTTTTTTACCTAGAACAGTGGTTCTTAACCTGGGTTCGATCGAACCCTAGGGGTTCGGTGAGTCAGTCTCAGGGGTTCGGCAGAGCCTCCGCCGCAAAGGTCCGGACACACCCAAATTATCGTGTAAATTCGTGATGACACGCCCTGTTTGGCTATCACTGGCTGCAGATGATCATGTTACACTGCTTGGCCAATCAGTGCTGTGGGGAATTTAGCGTGCTCAGTAGTCAACGTGTGACTGTCGTGGTAGTACTTTGTGTGATTTTTTTGTTAATATTTTAATCCATACTAACTATGTCGGGCAAAAGAAGAAAGTGGTCGGACGAATATGTACAGTATGGATTCACATGTATCACGGAACGTGATGGGAGTGAGCGTCCTGTCTGCATGATTTGCAACGCCAAGTTGAGCAACTGTAGTCTCGCACCGGCAAAACAGGAACACTTCTTGAAGCTGCATGGAGACGTTGAATACAAGAACACAACACTTGCTGAGTTCAAGGTGAAGAGAGCCAGATTCGGTGAAAGGCCCACTTTGCCTGCTCTTGGATTTGTATCCGTTAACAAACCAATCCTCACAGCATCGTACGAAGTTGCTTACCTGATCGCAAAGCAGGGCAAGCCACACACCATTGGTGAAACACTCGTGAAACCAGCTGCGTTAAAGATGGCGAATCTGATTCTCGGAACAGCGGCCGAAGGTAAATTATCCCAAATTCCTCTTTCACATGACACCGTCAGCGACAGAATAGAAGACATGAGTAAAGACATCTTGGCTCAAGTAGTCGCCGATCTGATTTCAAGCCCAGCAAAATTCAGCCTTCAGCTCGATGAGAGCACAGACGTTGCTAATCTAAGCCAGCTTGCTGTTTTTGTGGACTATGTGAAAGATGACATGATAAAAGAAGATTTTTTATTTTGTAAGCCTCTTACAACAACAACTAAGGCAGCCGATGTGAAGAAGCTTGTGGATGACTTCTTCAGAGACAACAATCTTTCATGGAACATGGTTTCTGCAGTTTGTACGGACGGAACTCCAGTCATGCTGGGAAGAAACTCTGGTTTTGGTGCGCACCACACATCATTGTGACGCATTGTATTTTGCACAGGCATGCGTTGGCAACAAAAACCTTGCCTCCAAAAATGGCATAAGTATTAAAAACTGTGGTGGAATGTGTGAACTATGTGCGAAATAGTGCTCCGAGGCACTGCATCTTCAGTGAGCTGTGTAAAGAAATGGGCTGTGAATTCGAGGTACTTCTGTACCATTCTAATGTTCGGTGGTTATCCCGGGGACAGGTGCTGAATCGTGTTTTTGCCATGCATGTGGAATTAGCCCTGCTTTTGCAAGAGCACCAACACTGTCATGCAGATTGCTTCAAAAATCCTGAGCTCATTCTCATTTTAGCTTACATGGCTGATATAGTCGCAGCCCTCAATCATCTCAGTCAGCAGATGCAGGGTGGTGGAGTCAATATCATAGAAGCGGAAGAACACCTGAAGGCTTTTCAAAAAAAGCTACCGTTATGGAAACGACAGAGAACAACAACTTCCCCCTTCTGGACAACTGTGTAAGTAAGATCGAAGATGTGTCTGGAATCGGAGATATTTCTGCATCCACGGAACTGAAGCAAACAATTGCAACGCACTTAGATGAGCTTGCAAAGTCTCTCGACAGATATTTTCCTACAAGAGAGTCATATCCAGCATGGGTGAGACAGCCGTTCACGTTTGCTGTTGAGACAGCAGATGTCATGATGAATACCTTGACGAAATCATTGAAATTCAGCAGAGCCAGGTTCAACAGCAACTCTTCAGAACAACAACGCTCTCAAAGTATTGGTGTCGACAAATGGACGAGTATCCAATTATTGCTAAGAAAGCCCTGGATTTTTTTATACCATTTGTTACAACATATATTTGCGAGCAATCCTTTTCGAGGATGCTGGACATAAAAACGAAGAAAAGGAACAGACTTTGCTGTGAAAATGACATCAGACTGGCACTTGCCAAGGTGAAGCCATGCATATCTGAACTGGTCTCTCAAAGGCAACAGCAGAAGTCACACTGATTTGTAGGTATGTAATTTGTTGTAAGTTCGTTCATTGTGTTGGTTTTGTTCTTTGAACAAGGTGATGTTCATGCACGGGTCATTTTGTGCACCAGTAAAAAACATATCAATGTCTTGAATTTGAAAAATATCATATTTTATTTTTCACTAAAGAGGGGTTCGGTGAATGCACATACGAAACTGGTGGGGTTCGATACCTCCAACAAGGTTAAGAACCACTGACCTAGAACATAAACAACAGAAACAAAAAAAGGATTAGGGCTGTGCAATATGACGATATATATCAGATGACGATATAAAAATGTCTATCGTTTCATATTATACGCTATCGTTTGTTTTGTGGTGTTGCAAAATAAACTGTTTACGGCAATATTGTTTTCATGGTTTTGATGGTCACTGTAGTGGCTATATTATTTCTTAAAGTTCTCTCCTTCTCTTACGCATACTTTCGTTACCAACAATGCCGGTAAAACCATTGTGTGGCTCTGCCGTCCGCTTGTTTATTTTCCACATAAACCTTTCACAATAAAGCTCAAGTTTCTGTTCAGACTTTTCAAAATAAACTGAAATGATATACATTATTCTCAAACATAAAATTTCAGAATATGCATCAAACAAATGACCTCAAATAAAAACATCAAGTAACTATAAATGGCGCTTACAGCCACCACGCTGATGAAGGCACAGAGAATACCAGCATGGCCAGCAAGGATGAGGCAGAACCAGCTAGCTCCAAACAGAAGGACCAGTCAAAACAAATCGAGGACCTTATTGCTAAACAAGGGGCTACCTCTGTAGCATAGACATGGTTTGGTTATGAAAAGTCTGACAGAAAATTGTACTATGCAAATTATGCCACAAACTGGTCCCCACCACCACTCAAACATGACAAACCTCTTTAACCACCTACACAAGAATCACATGAAAGAGTTTCGAGAGAGTTTACGAATGAAAAGCAAAAAAGAGCCGTCAGGTGCTCGAAATAATACTTAGACTCAAACTTTAGAACAGGCTTTTCCTTGCAGCACACCGTGTAATAAATACTCAGAAAGAAAATGGCGGCCGTTTAAACTCAAGTCTAAAAATGTATAGTTTCATGCATCGGTCAAAACACTCGACTCCAGGTACACGACGCCCAGCTGAAAACACTTCACATAAGTCGAGTTGCCCGAGAATCACAGAATTTACAGAAAATGCACTATTTTGTGATATAAATCGCTATCAGGAGAGATATGCCTTATATTGGGATATGAGATTTTGGTCATATCACACATCCCTACAAAGGATTATAATTCACGTAGAGTTGCATACACATAGCAGCATTCTGTTGCAACAAAAGCAGTTTATAATTAAAGTAACATGCATGCCTTGAAAAACTAAATGAACCACAACATTAAACTCACCTTGTTTCTGTGGAGAAGGTGATCAGGGTTTTTCTTCATTTCCTGAGACCAGCTGCTCTGGATCATCACCAACTTGTATCTTCATCTTTTTTTTCACTCAGGGAAGTCTTTCCTTTTCTTGGCCATTGCTCTGCACTGGAAAACCAAAGTGTGTGGTCAAAGGTGAAATAAGGGATATTTTTCCACTGCAGGATTTAGAGTGCTTCAAGTAGTGAAGCAAGTAGCTGTTGATCCATTTCTCAAATAATCTCTAAGGATCTGAATTTTTAAGAAAGACACAAATATCTCTGCTTATATTTGGCTAAAAGCTTGCTATAAACATAACAGTTTATAATATGTCAGCCTCCCCCACAAGGCATATAAAGCCCCTGCACACTAGCACTGCGCTTACATTATACTTCAATCAAGATATAGTTATTATTGATTTATTATTGAATTTTTTAGTAATAATTATTAGTATTTAATCACATTAGCACAGTGGGGTGACAAAAATATTCCACATACTAGAAATGCTGCTCAATATTGTGGCGAGCTCAGACAAGGAGGAGACAGAGGTATCGTTTGGTCTTGCTTCCCGTGAGCTAGCCAGGGAGCACAGCCATTTATTAGCCTTCGGCCGAAGAGCACACAAAGCAAACACCAACGCTCGGCCATGCAACAACAACAACACAAAATGGCGCTCTCTCACTCGGAAACACACAGTCGCAGAGAGAGCGTCACCTGTAACCATGGCAACATAACAACAGAACATAACTGTCAATAACAAAACCCCGAACAGCCCTGACCCGCTACATAGCCCCCACCTAAGGGGTCAGTCGTCCCCGACAATCCCATTACCCAACACAAAGTCCTGCAAATGTCCAGGTGTCTTCTTTCGGCGCACCGGCCGAACTCGACCGGCGGGGGAAAAGTCACTCGGATCAGAACATGGGGTGCCACCCGCATCCCCTGCCCCGGCGGCTGCTGGAGCGAGCGGTCGGTACGGTGAGAGTCTGTCCTGGTGCAACACCACCATGCGCCCTGGGCCCGGCATGCGGATCCGGTACACCACTTCTGTTAGCCACCCCACGACTTCCGCTGGCCCTTGCCAGTGACTGCACAGCCTGGGGGACACCCCTCTCTTGCGAACCGGGCAGTACACCCAAACCTTGTCGCCAGGCATGAAAGCTCCCCCTCGGCACCTGGTGTCGCAGGCTCTTTTCTGTCGTACTCCGGCGCTGACCTGGGCCTGGCGGGTGTAGTCATGAACCACTCGCGGCCGCTCCCTCAGCCTCCTGTAGCAGTCCCTGGCCACCGACACATGCCGGTTCCCTGCCTCGGGGACAGGGAAAGGCCCTAGGACGTCTCCTCCCACTCTCTCCATCGGGGCCCCCACCCGATGCTGCTGCAGGGGGGCAGTGGAGCGTTGAGTGGGGCCCTTCCGTGCCGTACAGGTGTCACAGCAGTGCACATGAAGTTCCACATCCCGTCGACAACCAGGCCAGTAGAACTGTCCCCTGAGACGGCGGAGAGTTTTAGCATTCCCATAGTGGCCGGCCCCCACCGAGCCATGGACAAGCTCGAGCACCTGCGACCGCAGCGACCGAGGCACCAACAGCTGCAGGAGATCCTTGCCCTGTCTGGGGGCCCGCCATCTCTGGTACAGAAGGCCGTCGTGGGTCTCCAGATTGTTGTACTGGGAGTAGTAGGCCTTCACTTCGGGCCCCTGTCCTGACACCCCTGTCCAGCCTGGGCGTCGTGCCGCCTCCAGCCAGGCCCCCACCTGAACCAACGTCGCATCAGCCTCCTGCTTCTGCTTCAGCTGCTGCATGGTCAACGAGAGCCATCCCCCTCCGCCGGCTGTGGCCCGAGCAGTAGCCACGCCCAGTGCCTCCTGGGCCCGCTCTCCCTGCCGTTTCGAGAGGGGCAGCTGGTGTGGGCGCAGACAGATGAGTTGAGCAGAGCCGGTGTCGATGGTGTGCTGAACAAGCCGTGTCTGCCTGCAGTCTCTGTCACTAGCGGCAAAGATGTCCACATTCTCGCCCAGGAGGCACCTCAACCGCTGGTGTTGCCACAGGTCATCAACAGCTTGGGTTGTCTCAGTCGAGGGAGGTTTGTCGGGCCTAGAGACTGGGGCTGAGGCGAGTAGAGATGGTCCAGAGCCACCGGGGTCCGAAGTCTGTCGAGCAGCAGCTGCCTGAAGCCCGGCTTGTCTGTCTCTGGTTCCCTGCTTTTGACCGCACTGGAGGGCCAGAGTCTGTGTACCAAGAGTGATAGCCAGCTTCGCGGTGTCAACGCAGGCCCCCCAGCGGGTCAGCAGATCAAGGCCGATGATGCACTGGTCTTGGATGCCAGCAAGCCAGAAGTCGTGCACCAGCTCCAGATCCTTCACTCGGATCCGCAACGGTTTCTTCCCCCACATGTCAGTTCTCTCCCCCGTCACCGTCATCAGCTGGGTGTCGGTGGGCGACCAACCCATCACAAGCGGCCCGGATGTTCCAGGGAGCACACCAGATCGTATTAGGGAAATGGTGGACCCCGTGTCCACCAGGGCCTGGCAGGGCTGGTCCTCAACACAGCAGCTCAGGTAGAGTCCCTTGAGGTACACGACTAGGCCCACCACCGTGCATCGTTCTTGGAGGGGGGCAGGAAGCTGGCGCGGTGGTCCCCTCGCTGTACCGCTCCCCCTCCCATTTCCCTGAGGCCACATAGTTCTGGTCTTCGGGGTGGGTGCCATGTGGCCAGGCTCATCGCACCGGTAGCAGCGGTCGGTCGGTCGACGGGGACGCCTCCAGGGCACCAAGGGCTGCGGCTGGCATATCTCCGTGACCTCCCCCTCACTGTCGCAGTCTGCGGCTCTGGTTTGAGGGTAGTTTGGGGGGGGGCAACTGCTGGTTAGGTCGCGAGGTGAGCACAAGCTCGGCCCTTTCAGCCTCAAGGAGCGCCTCACGGAGAGTCTGAGGCATGGCCAGGCGGACGTGTTGGCGTAGTCGCTCTGGGAAAAGTCCTCGCAGAAAACCATGCAGGCTAAGCTCCTCACGGGCTGCTGCAGGGAACTCTGGGTAGCCACGACAAGCATACAGCAACACATCCACTGCAAAGGTGCCCAGGCTCTCCCCCGGCCTACGGCTCCAGTTGGTCAGCTGCTCCCTGCTCTGATCAGTGGAGTGCCGCTGCCCAAATCGCCTCTCGAGTGCTATGGTGAGGGCCTGGAGCTCATGCTGCTCTGGCGGGGCTAGGTCAAGGAGTACCTGCAGTGCATCTCCTTCCAGTGCTAGCGCTAGGTGTGTAGCAGCCTCTTCGTCGCTCCAGCCACTATGCCTCGCGGCTAGCCGTACTTGTGAGAGGTAGGGCTCTAGCGGGGTTAGCCCATTGTATTTCAGTACCTTAGCTGGCGTTGCAGGCATCACTGCTCGCTGTCGGGGGATCGGCGTGTCAGTCGACAGAGGCAGCCCATGAAGCATTGTCCTAGTGTCTGTCGCGACGGGCCGCTGCCACGGTGCGCTTGGGCCGTCGGAACCCGTTGGGGGACTTACATGGCCGCTCGCTTGCTCTCTCTTTGATCGCCCGGTTCCCAAGCAGCGAATGCTGTCCTCGACGGCTTGCTCCAGCCTCTGAGTGTCTCTCTCCATTCCGGCGAGGGTGAGCTATCCCACTTCTGACACCAATGTGGCGAGCTCAGACAAGGAGGAGACAGAGGTATCGTTTGGTCTTGCTTCCCGTGAGCTAGCCAGCGAGCACAGCCGTTTATTAGCCTTCGGCCGAAGAGCACACAAAGCTAACACCAACGCTCGGCCATGCAACAACAACAACAACACAAAATGGCGCTCTCTCACCCGGAAACACACAGTCGCAGAGAGAGCGTCACCTGTAACCATGGCAACATAACAACAGAACATAACTGTCAATAACAAAACCCCGAACAGCCCTGACCCGCTACAATATTACCATTACAGTCTGTTAACCACCGAAATAATCTATGCTGGTCAGCTAGCTAAAAGTCTTTACTTTAGCAGCCCAAATCAGAGGCTAACATTAGCATTTGCTAGCGTCAGCCAGGAAGGTCTGAGGCTTAAACTAGGGTTAGTGTAACTTTGCCTGAAACCCTTTAAAGTGTACAGTAGAGGCAACTGTAAAACACAGGTATTGATATAGTACTTATTAGAGTCCTAAAATAATTTCTTCCTCTCTGTACATTAGTAGAACCATGAAGTTCTCACTTTTCCCAGTTATCTACATCACTGACTTTCGCTAATTAGCTAGTTAGCAGTCACAGCTGTGTAATACCCAGAGAGACACAGACAGCTAACTATAATATTTATGAAAACTGGTTCAGCCACTGAAGGGCAAAACTGGTGGTATCACAGTAAAAATTATTTCAACATTAACTAAAATGGAAAGCTTAAGTCATGTTAAACCTAAATAGCGATTATTTAAAAAATGAGTCAGCAAAATATTCCTGACTTGTCTGGAGACAGCAGAAACCAGTTAACAAATAAATTAACAATTCTTTCTAAATAAAAATGCGGAGTCTTTTGAAAAACATTATTTTAATAAAAGAAAACATGAGTTTTAATACTTACCACAGAAATTTGAAGGCAGTTTCTCCAACTCCAGAGTCCAAAATCCAGATGAAGCCTGAAAGAAGTCTAATGGCTGCTCTTGCTCTTACTTTTCCCTCCTTTTCAGGTTCTTTTTCCCACAATGCATTGCAGTAGTTGAGAAATACAGAAAAATACCTGTAAATGACTAATACGGAAAATTCCTTCACATTTATACAGTAGATTGTACTGTATTTTTACGGATTTTTATTACAGTGTTGCTCTTGAAAATACAACAGTACACAAATTTTCAATTCCTGCTGATCTTAAAATGGTCTCAAACAATCTGGTCAAAGTTCACTGGCCTAGACATTGCCATGCTTTCACAGGCATGTCATCTGGACCAGCTGCCTTTCCATACTTCATCATCTTCATAGCTGCTTTTACATCATTCTCACTAATCTTCTACACTTTCTGATTAACTAACTATCCTGTATCTGTTCTCTCCTCTCTTATTATTCCCATTCATCAGCTCATCAAAATAATCCATTGATCTTTTTCTAACACTCAGTTCACATTTTAATACTTTTCCATCCTTAATCACTCTAACCTGCTGCACATCCTTTCCAGCCAGTTAATCAAAATATTGCAAACTTAGTGCAGGTGTTATGACATAAGATGTCCTTGTGACAGTGGACCTAAAATCAGTGTTAGAAAAAGTTTTCCGTTGCTTGCCCAGTAGGTCTTGCAGTTGTGATGGTCAGGATCCTTTAATTATCCACAACCACGGTCATTTGGCTGATGGGGGAATTCAAATAGTGTGACAAATCAACTGAACAATCAACAACAGCAGCAATACTTCCCTCAGCGAGTAATATGGATGTATGTTTACAGCTCCCAGTCAAATACTCAGGCTACAAAACCACCACGTCATAGGAGCACATCTGGCATCATACCACTCTTCAGTCACAGCTAGTGCAATGTCTTCTTACCACATATATTAACGTCTCATTTGTTCCCACCATGACAACATTTTGAGATTAGCTGATTCTATGGGGGCAGGTGGGAACTTTTCTCAGATTTACAGATAACCTCAGATTTGGAGAACCTCAGAACTTCAAATGATAAAAATAACATTATTGGTGTAAGCAGAATCAACATATTGCAGCTAAAGCCTTTCTCCCACACTCCCAGGGTTCATTTCAGTGGTGGCCGTGTGGCTAAACTCTGCAAATACAACAGAGTCCCAAATCCTCCCAGATCCCCCATCTGAATTCACAATTCATTTCCCTCTGTTCCCCACTGAGCAACAGGGCTTGCTTCATTGTCTGCATCCACCCATCTAGCCATCCCCATCTGCCCAGGCAGAAGCAGTAGGAGTAGTAGCACCAGTGCCACAAGTGGCCTCCATCTCACCTGTCACATTCATCCTGATTGAAAGCACCACACTGCTGGTGAAATGCCAGTGAACCCAATCATGCAGGAAAACACAAAAACACAAAGTAATTATGCTCGAGAGCTTCAGTTGAAGGTAATTAAACAGCAGATTTTCTCTGCAACAGATCTACAGCCTGGATCCCCTGCAGCTGTGACTCACACATGCAGCACTCTATATCCATGACTTCTTAGGTCATTACATACACTTGAATTAATTTGCTTGAGACATATTCTTATCATACACATAACTTCTGTTTTACACTTGCCTTAGCCTAAACCTGTGTGTACGCAGTAAAATAAAATGATGCATTTAATGGGAATTTTTGTTCCCATATGTAACATTTATCCTCATAATGTAACTGCATAAAGAAATTCAGGCAACCATACCACGAGTTACACTAAAATCAGCAACAAAGATAACTAATGAGGTAAAAATTAAATATAGATATACTGCATGTAGTTCATACAATGCATTTTTCTCAAAGCAAAACTAGATATGCTTATTAGATGTAAGAGAATGTATGTAACATTTCTTACAGAAAATGTCTTACAGCCCAACCCACCCCTGCTGGCAGTTGTCCAGGTAGTTGCAATAAAATAGCAGGGGGAATCCCTTTGTGGCAGACTGTGGTTTGTGGCTCACCCTCAGGGGAGGGGTGAAGCTGTGCATTCAAGGTTTGGTGTCAGGGGAGGCTGACCCACACAGTTCTTCACCTGGTCATGCCTTCCCTATTTCAGTAGGCTGCTGGGACCTGACGGGGGTGTTGTGTGTGGTGCAGAGTAAAGCATCTGGAAAGCTCCTCCCACCAACACATGGTCCATTTGGGTGGTCAAAAAGACTTGAAAGTACCACATAAAAACCAGTTCATTCCATTCCATTTGGCGTTTTAAAGATATTAGGGTGCAAAACTGCAGATGATGCAGACTGTGGGGAGCATGACAAAGAGGGTCGAAAATAAAGAAACAGAGAGCAGGCAGAATTCAACAGAAGGCGAGCCATTTTATTAGGCTGCTGCAAGGAAGTCCATAAGATAAGACGTATGTCCAAGGGGAGAAAAAAAAAACGCGAAGTCCAAAAGGGAGCAACAAACTAAAGGAGCAAGGAAACAAGGAAACACACCGAGGCATGGAAACAGATGATCTGACAAAGACTAAGGAGAAGCATTCTATATACCGGTCGCAGCAGATGCCCCCCCCCCTTCCTTCCCACTGTCGCCAAAGTGCTTGCTCATAGGGGGTCATATGATTGTTGGGTTTTTCTCTGTATGTATTATTGTAGGGTCTGCCTTACAATATAGAGCATCTTGAGGTGACTGCTGTTGTGATTTGGTGCTGTATAAATAAAATTGAATTGAACTGAATACAAAGAGGGGCAATCAAGGGAAGTGAACATAACTGGAGAAAACAAAACACAGCACAACTGAATCAGAAGAGAAAACACGGGGGAGGTAAAACATAAATAAAATCTACTGCTTTTTATTTCAAAAGTCCATGAACAAATAAACAAAATCCACAGAGACACATAAATGGCAAAACTAGAACAAAAAAAATATCTGGAAGCAGGAGTCCATAAAGCAGGAATGACAGTTGGGAAGGTTGGCCTGGCTACAAGGCAAAGTTAAGGGAAGTAGAGCAGGGAGAAAAGACTCTTCTGGAGGGTGCTGTAGTGATCAACACTGGAGCCATTTCCTCTCTAAGGCATGAAGAAAGCCAAAGGTAGAGGCAGAACATGACAGGTGGTCTAGGCTAGGAATCTCCAATGGCTTGGTAGCAGGCTAACAACGCCAACAGGGCTACTCCCCGATGCAGGGCTCCTCTGGTTTTGGGGCCACACAGGACACTCTGGACACAGGTTTGCGGGATTAGGATTCATTTTTGGGCTAAAGGTCAGGCCCAGGATACTCAGAGTTAATGACCATTCTGAGCATCTTAAGTGTCTGGGTGAGCCAGCTCTGGAAAAAACAAACAAAATACAAACAGTGTCTGAGTAGACTGACTCAGAGGATGGCTCAGGACTGGTTCAGAAAGTCATAATTCTCAGTTTTTTCAGGATTAGCCTGCTTAGATACAATGTGTGCAGTACCATCCACAGGACCACACAAGAAGACCAACTCAGTCTCTGAGAAGGCCATGGGCCGAGCAGTCTCTGGGAGGCTTGATGCCAACCTGCCTGGGCAACTTGAAAGGGTGAGGTGAGGCCTAACAAGGAGCAGGCATGGGTTTGGACAAGGCACTGTCAAACCCAGGCAGAGAGACAGGGAAATGCCTAGCATTGCCAGACCCAGGTGGAAGAAAAAAAAAATCTGATCAAAACTGGCACGATTTTCTGCTACTGCGTATTGACATGTCCCAATCGTTAGTCTTGGCAGCCGGGAATTGGTCTGCCAGGGTCTCCACCCTTTGGCTGCTACCCAGCACACACTACACCCGACTCATAAGGGGCTTCCGACGGGTGGCCTGGCTCCAGAGCGGGACCCCGGTAACCAAAGCAGCTGAGTGTGAAGCAGTGGGAATAAGAATCAGCACCTCCAAGTTTGCGGCCATGGTCCTCAGCTGGAAAAGGGTGGACTGCCTGCTCCGGGTCAGGTACGAGTTACTGTCATTTCCCTGGTGAGAGATCTGCGTGAGAAAGAGCAGCAGAGGAGATTCTGTTCCTGTTCATGAGCAACTGGAACTCCTTAATGGACTTTCCTCTCCAAATGACCTTGTAAATAGAGACTACTGGATTTT